>NW_028270152.1:1121265-1292862 GCF_037043375.1 Chiloscyllium plagiosum
GATTAGAGGAGCTTTGGTGTACATGCCCATTGGTCCCCTAAGATATCATGACAGTTAGACATTGATGTTAGGGAGGCAGATGGGATACTTGCCTTTATTAACTGAAACAGAGAGTTTAAGAACAGGTATGTGATGCTGAAACTGTATTAAATGGTTGTTAGGCCACGGCTAAAGTGTTGTGTGTAGTGCTGGAATCCACTTTATACGAAGGATGTGGTAGCACTGGAGAAGGTGCAGAGGAGATTAACCAGGATGTTGCCTGCACTGGAGAGTTTCAGTGATGAAGAGAGGTTGGACAGGCTGGGGTTGTTTTCTTTTGAGCAGGGGAGACAGACTGCAATGTGTAAAAACATGAGGGGCATAGACAGGAAGAAACTTTCCCTTGGTGGAGGGATCAATCACCAGAGGTCATTGATTAGAGACAGGAGGTTTAAAGGAGATGTGAGGAAAATCATTTCACCCAGAGGGTGGTGGGAATCTGGAACTCACTGCCTGTAAGGCTGGGAGAGGCTGAAACCTTCATCACACTGAAGAAGGATTTAGATATGCACTTGTGATGTCAAGATATCCAAGGCGTTTGGTTAAGTGCTGGAAAATAGTTTTAGAATATTTGGTGGTTGCTTTTGACTGGTTTGAACTCAATGGGTCAAAGGGCCTTTTTCTATGCTGTAGACCTGTCACTCTAAGCCTGCACATCAGGATCGCTCTCTCTCCTTCTGTATGAGTGAAAGAAAACAAACGTTGAAAGATTTTGAAAAGAACTTTTAACTCAACCAAATACTTAGGTCCAAAAGGAGGATCACTACAGTCAACATCGTGATACTGTCACCAAACACTGAAAGAATTAAGAGAAAGTCACCTCTTGTAGTTTGGACTCTTGAAGCACAAAGTCTTTGTGTACGTTTTTGTGTACGTTTTCCACTGATGATGTTCCTGCAAAGCTGTCTGTCTTATTATAGAGTCATACAGCACAGAAACAACTCCTTCCGTCCAACTCATCCATGCTGACCAGGTTTCCCAAATAAAATTTGTCCCATTTGTCTGTGTTTGTCCCATATCGCTCTAAACCTTTCCTATTCATGTACATGTCCAAATGTCTTTTAAATGTGGTAACTATATCTGCATCCTTTGGCAGTTCATTCCACAAATGAACCATCCTCTATGTGAAAAGGTTGCCCCTCAGGCCCCTTTTAATTCTATACTCTCTAGTTTTGAATTCCCCTAACCTAGGGAAAGGACTTTTGCTATTCATCTTATCTATGATTTGGAGATGCCAGTGTTGGACTGAGGTGTACAAAATTAAAAATCACACAAAACCATTGCTTCCAAATAAACCTGTTGGACTATAACCTGGTGTTGTGTGATTTTTAACTTTGTACATCTTATCTATGCCCTTCATGATGTTATAAGCCTCTATAAACTCACCCCTCAGCCTCTGATGCTTCAGGAAAAAAAATGTCCGAGCCTCTCTATGTAACTCAAACCCTCCAGTCCTAGCAACACCCTTATGAATCTTTTCTGAATCCTTTCCAATTTAATAATATCCTTCCTGTAGCAGGACAACCAGAACTGTACGCAGTAGTCCAAAAGTGGCCTCACCAAGGTCTTGTACAACCTCAACATGACATTCCAACTCTTGTACTCAATGTTCTGACCAGTGAAGGCAGGCGTGCCAAACGCCACCTTCACCACCCTGTCTACCTGTGATGCCACTTTCAGGTAACTATGCACCTGTGTCCCTAGGTCTCTCTGTTGGACACATTCCACAGGGCCCTATCATTAACTGTAGAAGTCCTGCCCTGGTTTGCCTTACAAAAATGCAACACCTCACATTTATCTAAATTAAACTCCATCTGTCACTCCATGGCCCACTGGTTTCATCCATAAACTTAGTAATCATGCTTCTCTATTCTAATCCAAATTGTTTGACAAACAATGTGAATGACAAACTAATGTCTGTTTGGATTTAAAGGGGATATAGTTTAAGTTTGAATATTATTAATTAATAATCCAATTGCCACTTGTTAAAGGATAACCTTCTTAGCTGGCGATTTGATGGTGCAGTGGACTTGTGATCCTGAATGTCAGGCTAATGTCCTGAGGGGATGGGTAAATTCCCACCAAGGCAGATTCTGAAATTTGAATTTTACAAAAATCTGGAACTAAAAGCCAACCAATTGGCAGCCGTGTTGACACTGTGTAATGTTATAAAATCCCAACTGGTTCACTTTTTTTCATATCAAATTGCAGAACAGGCTCTAGGAGCTGAATTGCCTACTCCTGCTCCGAGTTCTTATATTCTTATAATTGATCATTTTGTTTCTTGGTTATTGTTGAAATCTGGTGCGAGTTTCTTCAACCTTAGATAGTGGTAAAGTAAATATAGTACTATATATACTTGTGTAAAAGTCAAATCTTTTAGATTTCTTTAAAGATTCAATTTATAGGGTTGACTAATACATGGATACCAGTTTTGAGGGGCTGAAATTGATGCCGCAGTTCAAAATACCATATTATTAGCAGAAGTTGATTTGATTGCACAACTAAACACAAGTAAAGAAGAAAAACACAATGAATTATGGTAAAGGTAATTACCAGATAAAAGCAAGAGAAACAAGAATGAATTATGGGTAGGAAATTTTATTTATACATACTGGTACGAAAACTTAACATGTCAAAGATGTGTTGAAATCCTGCAAAATCACACTGCTCAACACCGTCATGGCCTGGTCTAATGGCACACTTAAAATGCAACATTTATTAAATTCTGAATGTGTAAGTGTCTTGAAGTTTCCCGCCAAATTCTTCACTTTCTCTCCCATTTACTTTTGTATGTTATGAACCTCAGCAACATTAACAAACTTGTCAAAGAACTAAAGATATATGTCGCTATCTCACTTTTATTTAGCTATAATGGTACAATTAAAATAATTAACTTTTTAATGATTTGGAGATGCCGATGCTGGACTGGGGTGTACATTGTAACATTGTAAGACACGGTATTTATAGCAAATGTTTACAGTGTGATGTAACTGAAATTATATATGGAAAAAGACCTGGATTGTTTGTTAAGTCTCTCATCTTTTAGAATGACCATGTTGGTTTCAGTTCTTTCTTATGTAAATCGCAAAACTTTTTTAAAAAGTTACATTCTCAAGTGAACCTAAATAATTGGTGTCATGTCAGCCCAGATAACGTATTGAAGGTGTGAGCTTCCCTCTGTGAGGCTGTCTGTGCCACAATGGTAAGACTGATTCTGATCTAAAAAAACGGATTTACAGAATTTTTTTTCCTAAAGTGTGGAAGCAGGCCCTTCGGCCCAACAAGTCCCCACCAACCCTCCAAAGAGTAACCTACCCAGCCCCATTTCCCTCTGACTAATGCACCTAACACTATGGACAATTTAGCATGGCCAATTCACCTGCCCTGCACATCTTTGGAATGTGAGAGGAAACGGAGTACCCGGAGGAAACCCATGCAGACATGGGGAGAATGTGCAAACTCCACACAGCCAGTTACCTAAGGGTGGAATTGAACCACTGAGTCACCGTGCCACCCCAATCTTACATGGATTGATGCAGTTTTTGAGCAAAGTAAAATTTAATTCTGCAAGTACAAATTCACCCACAAACTTATATGTGTATGTGTGCATGTGGGTGTGTGTGTGTGTGGAGGGGATGTTTATGAGTGTCTGTGAGAGATTATGTGTATGTGTGTGAGTGTAAAAGGGTATAAGTCTATGAGAGGGTATGTGTGGGAGTGTATGTGTGAGCGTATGAGAGAGGGTCTGCGTGCATGTGTGTGTGTTGGGGATGGGGATGGCCTCAACTGGGACTTTGGGTTCATGTCACACTACAGGTGACCCCATTGCACTATAAACACACCCACACACACACACAGAGCTGATGCTTCTAAATAAATCTGTTGGACTATAACCTGGTGTTGTGTGATTTTTAACTTTTTAATGATTTTAATTTTTGGATGTATAGTGAACAAAGTGCGATAATTACCAATAGACTTCGTACCGGTATGAATTGAAACGTGCTGTAGTAAACCAAGTCAGCTAAGTAGAGTTATGAATGAATGAATACAGATGCAGTATAGTAAACAAACAGCGATGAGTAGAGTTACCGGGACGATTTAATGAATGTGATTTCGTTTTAAGTGGGTTAATGGGAACATGCAGTTTTCTTTGTAAGAGGTTTATAATGCAATATAGTAGGGTTGACTTTTACATGAGATCTATGGAAAATACAAGATTTTTTGGTCAAAAATAAGGAGTCAACTTTTACATGAGTATGTACGGTAGTTAGTGATTCATTTGAATGACTGTTGGGATGGTGGGGTTTGATTTACAGCACAATCTTCCCAATAGGATCATGACTTGTGAGACAGAGTAGATAGAAAGAGATTGTGTCCACTTGTGAAAGGAATGAAAACGAGAGGGCACACCTTGAAACTAAGTTGTAAAAGAAGCAAAAGCACCATGACAAAAATCTTTTCAGCCAGCGAATGATTAGAGCCTGTAGTGCAAAGAGTCTGGTTCAGTTGACGCATTCTAAAGGGAATTAGACCATTATCTGAATAGGAAGAATGTGCAGAGTCATAGGGAGAAGGCAGCAGAATGGCACTAATTGAATTGACCAATTGAAGACAATTACAAGCATCATGGGCTGAATGGTCTTCATGTGTGCCACAACATAGGTGACTGAGAGATAACTAATGGCCACAGCATTCAAATAGCTCCCATGCTGCTAAGAAATTTCAAAATATATTGATGGCTTTTTCCCACTCATAACCTTTTTACAGCACAAATTTCATAACTTTTCAAGACTCTTTTGGTTCTGAGAAGTTTCACACTGGACTCAAAATGTTACATTTGCTTCTTTCTGCACACATGCTGCCAGACCTGCTCAGTTTGTCAATCACTTCTTGTTTCAACCATGAATTTTTGTAGGGTTGCAAGATTTTACTTTATTGTTTCATGGCATGAAAACAGTGAATGAGAAGCCAGCATTTGTTGCCATCTGTGAGACTGCACGATGTAAGAGCAGAAGTAGGATATTCATACCATTGAGTCTGCTCTGCCATTCAATGAGATGATGGCTAATAGGATCACTTTCAACTCCACTTTCCTGCCTTTGCCCCAGAACCCTCAATATCTTACTGATTTAAAATGTATCTCTCAGACTTTAAGAGCCTTGATAACCCAGCGTCGACAACTCTCTGCAGCATAAAACCCCACAGGTTCATACCCTAATTTCACACATTTAAGCACTTCCGTGTTGTATGACACTAAGTCCCCTAAGAATCTTGTATGTTGCGGTGAGGTTAGCTCTACTCCAGTGAGTAGGGGCCAATTTACTCCACTTCCCCTCACAAGGCAATCCCTCCATACCTGCTATGAACCTTCTCTGGATTGTCTCTGATGCGGGTATATATTTCTTTGGGTAAAGGGCTCAGACCCTCACAGTGTTTAGATATGGCCTGAGCTTTAGCAAGACCTCCCTAATGTCATTCATTCGAGATATAACTCACTCACTCACTCACTCACTCACTCACTCACTCACTCACTCCGGATACCAGCTTCTTGTGGTTATTAGGAGAAGTGCCATTTCAAACAGCAGGCAAGAGTCAAACAAATGACGGGAAGGGGAGGGGAGGGGAAACAAGGTGGAGTTGGATGTGGAGCGGATACAGACTGACCATGGCCTCACTGAGCGGCACGCGAGGCCCGAGGAAAGCGATCAGCCTCCAGCGACTCCTTCGACGACAAGATGCAGCACGACCCCTTTAAGAGGACATCGGCCTGGCACTGAAACCTCGCGAGATTACTGCTGGAATGCGGCGCTGATTGGCGGGAGCTGAAGAACCGTACTGATTGGTGGAGACTGGAGGTTGGTGCTGATTGACCCAGACTGGATGGCGATGGTGATTGGTGGTCCTCATTGGTGGCTGGTTGAGGGCGGCTCTGATTGGTGGAGGCCGGAGTGCGGCTCTGATTGGCGGAGGCAGATATGCGGTTCCGATTGGCGGTGATGGGAGTGCGGCTCTTCTGATTGGTGATGGCCGGAGTGTGGTTCTGATTGGCGGAGGCCGAAGTGTAGCTCTGATTGGCAGAGGCCGGAGTCAGGTGCGCGGCTCTGATTGGCGGAGGCAGATATGCGGCTCTGATTGGCGGAGGCCGGCTGGCTGTAAGATGGCGGCTTAGTGAGAGTCTGAAGCAGGAGGATAAACAAAAAGGAGCCCGGGCCTTGAGGGGAGCCGCGCTGAGCCGCACCGCCCTCGCCTCAGGTCACCCGCCCAGCTGTCCGCCCGGTACCTCCAGTGTTAACGCCTGAGGTAAGCAGGGAACCGGGCGGCTGGGCCTCGCCAGGGGAAAGGGAAAAGAAAGAAAGGCGCGCACCCGCTCTCCTTACGGTAGTGCGCGCTCTCGCGGGAGATGGTGCCGTGCTCGCACCCGCGGGACTGCGCGCTGACGTCAGGCCCTCTCTGGCCGCAGGATCAGGGTTAGGGTTCGGGTTCGGGCCCGGGCCGACACCGAGGATCGAGCGGAGGGGGAAGGCCGCGGGCGTCGGCGACCTGCAGGGAAGCGGATACACAGGCCCCAGAGTGACCTGGGTCCGGGATGGTGAGGATGGCCGGGGCGGGCCGGGCCGGGCCGGGGGGGGAGAAGCGCTTGGCCAGCGGCCCCGGCAGCACTCAGCCGCCGAGGCTCCAGCGGCCTGCACAGCAGCAACGTACGTTTATGTAGCGCCGCATCATGGAGAGACGCAGCGGTCAGGGACCATGGGCCAGTTTGTGCTGATCCCACTCCCCACATCCCCCTGTTGACAGACGGCTCAAAGATCAGTCTGACCCAGCCTTCAATATGGGCAACAATTAACCCTCCACCACCCCCTGGGATAGAGGACCCCACAAAGATTTAGAATCTGAACTGAACCTTTCCATAAAATAAAGAATCAGAATTAGGCACTTCAGCCCATCAAGTCTGTGCCATTATTTCACGGGTTCATAGCTGATCCTATTATCCTCATTCCACTTTTTTGCCTTTTCCCCAATATTCTCGATTCTTTTACTGATTACACATTCTTTCAGATTTGTAAAACTTAATGACCCAGCCTCAACAGCCGTCTGCAGTAGAATTCCACTGATTCACTACGTCCTAGAAGAAGAAATTCCTAATTTCTATCTTAAATAGATGACCTTTTGTTCCTATATTAATTCCTTTTCATTTGCCATCCTCTCATAAGGGAAAACCACTCCCCATCTACCCTATAAACCTTCCTCAAAATCTTATGTTCCAAAATGGTATCCTCTCATTCCTTTAAATTCCAATGAGTGCAGGCATAACCTATTCAACCTTTTCTTCATTAAGCCTAAAAGTGTTATCAGGAGATTATTAATCTAGAAATTCAGGTAATGTCTGGTTTGAATCCTGCCATGTTAGATGGTGGAATTTAAATTCAATAAAAATCTGGAATTTAGAATCTACTAATGACTGTGAAACTCATCTGGCTCACTAATTTTCAGGAAAGGAAACCTGTCATTTTCATGTGACTCCAGACCCACAGCAATGTGGTGGAATCTCATGCCCTCTGAGCCAGCCGCTCAGTTCAAGGGCAGCTGCCCATGTCCCACAAGTTTAAAAAAAGAGTAAACCCTCCATACCCAGAAATGCCTGTATGTCTACCCTTAGATAATAGGACCAAAAGAGCTGTGGTCTGACTAATGCCTTATATGGTTAAAGCAATCAATGGAGTATTTTTAATATTCTATTCTCATTGAATTAGAGGCCAAGATTCCTTATCTGTTAAACTTTTATGTTAGCTTTTTGCGATTTATGCACAAGGGGTATCAGCACTCTTTGGGTTAGAGAACTCTTAAAAATATGCACTAATAACAATGCGCTGAATAATATTCAGTTTCTCTATTTTTGCTGGCAAAGTGCATAACCTTCCATTTCACACGTGATACTTCATCTGCCAATTTTTGCCCAATTATTTAATTTGCCCTTGTCTCTGCAATATTTTGTCACTCACACCACTTGTCTTTTTTTTGTCATCCACAAACTTGGCTGTAGTACATCCACTTCCCTCACCGAAGTCATTAATGTATACTGTAAATAATTGTGACCCCGGCTCTGATCCCTGTGCTTTGGTTACAAGTTGCTATCCTTAAACTAGTTCTCCAATATCCCTTTCTGTCCTTTACTACTTGACTGAACAAAGAAAATTATAGCACAGGAACAGACGTTTCAGGCCCTCCAAGCCTGTGCCGATCCAGATAGAGTCATAGAGATGTACAGCACGGAAATGGACCCTTCAGTCCAACTCGTCCATGCCGACCAGATATCCCAACCCAATCTAGTCCCACCTGCCAGCACCTCGCCATATCCCTCCAAACCCTTCCTATTCATATACCCATCCAAATGCCTTTTAAATGTTGCAATTGTACTCTCCTCCACCATTCCTCTGGCAGCTCATTCCATATCCCTACCACACTCTGTGTGAAAACGTTGCCCCTTAGGTCTCTTTTCTATCTTTCCCCTCTCATTCTAAACCTATGCCCTCTAGCTCTGGACTCTTTTTCCCAGCCCAGGGAAAAGTCTTTGTCTATTTATCCTATCCATGCCCCTCATGATTTTATAAACCTCTATAAGGTCACCCCTCAGCCTCCGACATTACAAAGAAAGCAGCCCCAGCCTATTCAGCCTCTTCCTGTAGCTCAAATCCTCCAACACTGGCAACAATCCTTGTAAATCTTTTCTGAACCCTTTCACGTTTCACAACATCTTCCGATAGGAAGGAGACCAGAATTGCATGCAATATTCCAACATTGGCCTAACCACGCCCACTGTTGGAATTCCTGTACAGCCGCAAAGTGACTTCCCAACTCCTGTAGTCAATACTCTGACCAATAAAGGAAATCCTAATAAACGCCTTCTTCACTATCCTATCTACCTGCGACTCCACTTTCAAGGAGCTATGAACCTGCACTCCAAGGTCTCTTTGTTCAGCAACACTCCCTAGGACCTAACCATTAAGTGTATAAGTCCTGCTAAGATTTGCTTTCCCAAAATGCAGCACCTTGCATTTATCTGAATTAAACTCCATCTGCCACTTCTCAGCCCATTGGCCCATCTGATCAAGACCCCTTTGTAATCTGAGGTAATCTTCTTTGCTGTCCACTACACCTCCAATTTTGGTGTCAAACTTATTAACTATACCTTTTATGCTCACATCATTTATATGAATGACGAAACGTAGTGGACCCAGCACTGATCCTTGTGGCACTCCACTGGTTACAGGCCTCCAGTCTGGAAAAACAACCCTCCACCACCACCCTGTCTTCTCCCTTTGAGCCAGTTCTGCATCCAAATGGCAGGTTCTCCCTGTATTCCATGAGATCTAACCTTGTTAACCAGTCTCCCATAGGGAACCTTGTCGAGCGCCTTACTGAAGTTCATATAGATCACATCTACCACTCTGCCCTCATCAATCCTCTTTGTTACTACTTCAGAAAACTCAATCAAGTTTGTGAGACATGATTTCCCACGCATAGAGTAAGGAAAGAAATAAACAGCAGGAAGTGGGAGGAAAGTGGTGTTGGTATGGACCGAGAGGTTGTACAAACATTTGTTGCACATCGCAACACACAAATTTGAAACTCCCAGTACTGTGTTTGCAGTAAACTGGAAAATGCCTCATTTTGCTATAGGCCCGAGTGAGTGCCACCATCTTTATTCAGGGCAACGATTCACTGGATCCATGCAGCCGTCAACTTTGTAGGGGGCAGTATTCAGAGGGGCGCATGTGCAACCTTCCCTGCAGAGTGTGATGGGGAGAATTCACACAGAGCACATTCACACCCAGAGCAATTGATTTTTCTGGATTTGTTGCATCATTTTATATAAACGACTTGAATGTGAATATAGGAGGTACAGTTAGTAAGTTTGCAGGTGACACCAAAGTTGGAGGTATTGTGGACAGAAGAAGGTCACCTCAGAGTACAACGGGATCTTGATCAGATGGGCTGGGGAGTGGCAGATGGGGTTTGATTTAGATAAATGTGAGGTGCTGCATTTTTGAAAGGCAATTCAGGGCAGGACTTGTACACTGGTAAAGTCTTGGGGAGTCTTGCTGAACAAACAGACCTTGGAGTGCAGGTTCATAGTTCCTTGAAAGTAGATTCACAGGAAGGCATTTGGTATGAGGTTAGAGCATTGAGTATAGGACTTGGGAGGTCTTGCAGCTGGACAGGACATTGGTTAGGCCAGTTTTGGAATTTTGCGTGCAATTCTTGTCTCCTTTCTATCAGAAGGATGCTGTGAAACTTGAAAGGTTTCAGAATAGGTTTACAAGGATGTTGCCAGGGTTGGAGGATTTGAGCTACAGGAAGAGGCATAATAGGCTGGGGCCATTTTCCCTGGAGTGTCATAGGCTGAGGGATGATGTTTTAGAGGTTTATAAAATCATGAGGGGCATGGATAGGGTAAATAGCCAAATAGCAAATTTCCCTGGGGTGAGGGAATCCAGAAGTAGAGGGCATAGGGTGAGAGGGGAAAATTTAAAAGGGACCTAAAGGGCAACTCTTTCATGTAGCAGGTGGAATGAGAAGTGGTAGAGGTTGGTACAATCACAACATTTAAAAGGCATCTGAATAGGTATTTGAAAAAGGAGGGTTTAGAGGGATATGGGCCAAGTGCTGGCAAATGGACTAGATTAGTTTAGTTTAGTTTATCTAGTTGGCATGAACAAGTTGGACTGAAGGGTCTGTTTCTTAGCTACACATCTGACTGTGGGATCATAAAAGCGAACACTGCTCTGATTCAGCACTGGGCTCCCTGATGACCATTTTGTCAATATCTAGCTTCCTTAGTCTCTAATAATGGGTGTATTTTCACTCTATTAGTACTTTACTATTATTTTCTATCAGATCCTCTATCTAAAACTGTTGCCTATTTTCTAAGGATCTGTATCCCTCTGCTCCCTGCCCATTCATGTATCTGTCTCGATACATCTTAAATGACGCTATTGTGCCCGCCTCTACCACCTCTGCTGGTAACTCGTTCCAGGCACCCACCACCCTCTGCGTAACACATTTTTCACGCATATTTCCCTTAAACATTTCCCCTCTCACTTTGAACTCATGACCCCTCGTAATCGAGTCCCCCACTCTGAGAAAAAGCTTCTTGCTATCCACCCTGCCTGTACCTCATGATTTTGTATACCTCAATCAGGTCCTCCCCTCAACCTCAGTCATTCTAATGATAATAATCCTAATCTCTTCATACCAGGCAACATCCTAGTGAACCTCCTCTGCACCCTCTCCAAAGCATCCACATCCTTTTGGTAATGTGGAGACCTGAACTGTACACAGTATTCAAAATGTGTCCGTACCAAAGTCTTATACAAGTGTAACATGATCTGCCAACTCTCGTACTCAAAACCCCATCCGATGAAGGAAAGCATGTCATGTGCCTTCTTGACCACTCTATCAACCTGCGTTACCATCTTCAGGGTACAATGGACCTGAATACCCAGATCTGTCTGTACATCAATTTTTCCCAGGATTGTTTCATTTGCTGTATAGTTCGCTCTTGAGTTGGATCTTCCAAAATGCATCACCTCTCATTTGCCCGGATTGAACTCGCATCTGCCATTTCTCCAACCAACTCTCCAATCTATCTATATCGATATTCTGCTGTATTCTCTGACAGTCCCCTTCACTATCTGCTACTCCACCAATCTTCATGTCATCTACAAACTTGTGAATTGGACCACCTATACCCTCTTGCACCTTGTATATGAATAAAAGGCTTTGGAATTTTGCTTAACACTGTTTACTAAAGGTATTTCGTGAAGCTCTTTTCGCCCTCTCAATTCCTCGTTTCAGATTAGTCTTACAGTCCCGATATTCTTCCAAAGCTTTCAGTCTTCAGTCGCCTAGACCTTCTGTCTGCTTCCTTTTTCCTCTTAGCTAGTCTGTTTCATCTGTTATCCCTGGTTTCCTAATCTTGCCGTTTGTATCCTTCATCTTCACAGTATATGAGAGTGCTGTATACATTCTAATATACTACCCCAATGCCATGGTCTCTTGTCTTATTAAGTAGGCATGTGTGTGTGTTACCTTGTCAAACACCTTTGAAAATACAAATATATTACATCTACTTGTTCTCCTTTATCTATCCTGCGTGTTACCACCTTAAAGAATTTGAATAAATGCGTTATCCCCTTTGTGATGCCTTGCAGATTTTGCTTGAATATACTATTTACTTCCAAATGCTCTGCTGTACGTTCTTTATAATAGACACTCGCATTTTCCCAATGATAGATGTTAAGCTCTGATGATAGTATGTGTTGTTTGTCGTCAATTGGTTTTTCTTCCTTTTTTCCCCATCCTCTGGTTTACCACAAATCTTTGTGGTACCAAAAATACCGCAAAAACATTGTTTTTTTGCTTTGAATTTGATACCGTTTTTAATAACCATGGTTGATTTATCCCCTTCCTAGAATCCTTCTCCCTCACTGGGATATATCTCTGCTGTGAGTTGTGAATTATCTTCCTAAACGTCTGCCATTGTTACTCACCATCTTTGTGGCTAAACTTATTTCCCAGTCCACTCTAGACAACTGTGTCCCCATTTGTTTGTAATTACCCATATTTAAATATAACCTAAATTTCTCACTCTCTTACTGAATACTAAATTCTACTATATTATGGCCACAGTTTCCTAGGGATCTTTTACTGAGTTTATTTATCCAATCTGCTTCATTATGCATTACTGAGTCCAGAATTTCTTAATCCCTGGAAGGGCTTTTGCCCGAAACGTCGATTTTACTGCTCCTCAGATGCTGCCTGAACTGCTGTGCTCTTCCAGCACCACTAATCCAGAATCTGGTTTCCAGCATCTGCAGTCATTGTTTTTACCTAATCCCTGGTTAGATCCAGGACGTACTATTCTAGGAAATTGTCCCAATTACTCTGTGATTCTTTCTCGTAGCTACCTCTGCCAACTTAGTTTTCCGAATCTGCATAAAGGTTGAAGTCGGCAATGATTAATGCAGTGTCTCTTTTACATACCTGCATCATCTCCTGATATATTTTCTGTCCTACAATATAGTTGCTCTTCAGAGGTCTCTGGACTGCTCAAAGCAGTACCATCTTCCCTTTATTTCTTACCTTCACCCATATGGATTCGATATCATCTGATCCAAGCTCATTTCTTGATGTCATACTTCCCCCATCTTTACTAACAAAGATACCCCACCACCTTTGTTTTGCTGTTTGTCCTTTTGAAAAATCACATAACTCTCAGTATTAAGCTTCTAGCTTTGACCTCATTGTAGTTAGGTCTCTAATGGCTTTAAGATCATGCCCACTAATCACTATTTGTTCTATTAACTCATTTAGTCTGTTCTGAATACTATGTACATTCAAGTAAAGAGCTGTTAATTTTGCCTTTTCACCATTTTTCTCCTTAAACCCTATTTGCCGCTATCTTTTTAATTCTTCGCTGCCTATCCCACTGAGTATCAGTATCTCTCAGTGGCTGCTGTAATGTGACTTTCACTTACCACTGTCAAAGCTCGCTACTGTATAGTTTAAAGACCTCCCTTCAGCCCTAGTTATTTGATTTTCCGTGGCACTTGAGCCAACTTGGTTCAAGAGAAGTTCCCTTCTACCCCAGCACTAGTGCCAGTGACCCATGAAATGAAACTCATTCCACCCACACCACCTTTGAGCTGCACACTTAATTCCTTGACTATTATCTTGGAGTTTCTGGTCTTTTAACTTGCCTCCCAACTGTTCACATTCTTCCAGCAGAACTTCTTTTCTAGTCTTATCAATGTCTTTAGTGCCAATGTGAATGTTGACAACTGAACCTCTCCCCTCCCAGTACAAGTTCCTCTCCAATCCTGAGGAGATGACCTTAACCCTGACACCGGACAGACAGTTCAGTCATCGAGGCTTTTGCTCACTGCTGCAGAGAACATAGACTTTGTTGTATTTGTAGTTTCCCCAATCATGTAGCATGTCCTTCATTTTCAGATAACCCACTTTAACCACTTCAATCAAACCAGCCTGAACCACACTTTCAGGCAGTATGTTCCAGAACACATCTGTTTTTTTACCAATTATTTTAAATCTGTGTCCTTTGTTTTCAATGCTTCCATAAACAGGAATAGTTTATCATGATCTGCTCTGTCCAGACCCCTCAGGAATTTTGTGTCTGTCAAATCATTAGGTTTGTGAACACTCTCTGCTCTTTCATATCCTTCACATTCACCCAAGGATCCCAACACTGACCCCTGGGGAACTCCATTACAAGGAATCTACTGGCCAAAAAAGCATGTATTAGTTGTTACTCTGTTTCATGTTAATTGGCCAATTTCTTATTCATGTTGCTACTACTCCTTTTATTCCATGAACTAAACTCTGCCCACAGTTAGTGAGTTTTGAGAAGATTTGTAGCTCAGGTTGAGGCTCTGGATTTAGGTTTGCTCGCTGAGCTGGAAGGTTCGTCACCGTACTAGATAATATCATCAGTGAGCCACCGGATGAAGTACAGGTGGTATGGCCCGCTTTCTATTAATGTGTTTAGGTTGCCTCGAGTTGATGATGTCATTTCCTGCTCTTTATCTCGGTGGATGGTAAATGGGATTCAAGTCAATGTGTTTATTGATAGAGTTCCAGTTAAAATGTCATACTTCTCGGAATTCTCGTGCGTGTCTCTGTTTGGTTTGTCCTAGGGTGGATGTGTTATCCCAGTTTGCCCAAAGTGTGTGCCATTATATGAATACCATTTGAAAATTCACGTACACCTCATCAACCCTCATTAACCCTCTTCAAACCACTGCAGCAAATTAAATCGAATTTTTCCTTAAGGAATCCTTGCTTGCTTTCTTTAACCTACTCTTGTCTGTGACTATTAATTTTGCCCTGAATAATCGTTTCTAGATGTTTCCCCATCTCCAAAGTTAAACTGATTGGCATGGAGTTGAGGGCTCAATTCTGCAGTTCTGCAGCACTTACTGAGTCTTGAGGAAAACTGAAAGGTTTTGGCTAGTGCATCTGCAATTTTCTTTCACCTCCCACATTGGTTGGATGCATCTCATCAACAGTGGTGCACTGTCCACTTCAAGCGCACACAGCATATTCAACGCCACCTCCGTTATCAGTTTTAAACTCGCGTATCTGAATTTCCTCCTTCATCATTGCCATCATAGCATCAACTTCCTTCATAAAGGATTCCTTTCATGCATCAGCCATGCCCTCTGCCTCAAGAATAAATCTGTCTTTTGAGCCTGAATCAGCCCACTTCTCCCTTTACCACCTTTTTATTGTATGTCTATACAATTTGTTTCCTGCCAGTCTCTTCTCATACACTCTCTGCTTCTCTCATTTGCTTTAACACCTCATTTCTGAGGGACATTTTGCCCTATTTTCAGTTGTAATTCCATTCGACATCTATCATAAATGATGTTTCCTTCTTTATCTTTGTTTTGTATCTGTAATGAGTAAAACACACTCTCTCTAATGAGTAGATTTCACAAATGGTAGTAAAATAACCAGGTCCCCTCTCTTTGTGATATTGAATAGGAGTTAATATACTAACCAGCGCACCAAGATATCTTCCTTGTTCTTCACATTATGCGTTCGCTTCCACCTACTTGAGAGGGCAGATGGGGTGGTCAAGAATTTGACTGCGCAGCATTTTAGTTCTTCACTGGATCTAAAGCCCTAAACTATAAATGGTCATTGTTTCAGGGGAATTCGAGAGACTTCTTTACCCAGTCAACAGTAAGAATATGGAGCTCACTTCCACAGAGAGTGGTTTCGATGGATAGAATAGATGCATCTAATGGGAAGCTAGAGAACACATTCTGGAGAAAAGAATAGGAAATGTGTTAATGAGATGAACTGAATAGAGTGAGAGGAGGTCTCTGTGGCATGTAAGCACCTAGACTAGTTGGGCGAAATGGCCTGAATTTGCTCCAGATTCTATGTAAATAAGATTAACCAGCATCTTACAGCAATTCACAAATTAGACAAAATCTGACATTGAGCAATAAATGAGACTGGTAAGAAATACTTAGTTGAAGAGATGGGTTTTTGCCAATCGTTGATGAGAGAGGTGTAGAGGTTCTGGAGGGTGACCACCAGTGGTGGGGACAAAGAATGGGACGAACACAGATGTGTAGAATCTTTCAGCACAGGAGGAGGCCATTCAGTCTATTGTATTGTGCCGCTCTTTGAAATTACTATCCATTTTGTGCAACTGCCTCTTATTTTTGTTTGGCTAGAATATTGAGAAGACCATTCAGTCCATTGTATCTGCTGAACCATTCAATACTATCGTAGTTGATTAACCACTTCAATGCCTTTTAATCACCTCATCTCCGTAACCCTGTGCACCACTGGTAATCAGAAATTGATCAATCCCTACCTTAAACATACATAGAGTCATAGAAATGTACAGCATGGAAACAGATCCTTCGGTCCAACGCGTCCATGCCGACCAGATAGCCCAACCCAATCTAGTCCCACCTGCCAGCACCCGACCCATATCCCTCCAAACCTTTCCTATTCATATACCCATCCAGATGCCTTTTAAATGTTGCAATTGTACCACCCTCCACCACTTCCTCTGGCAGCTCATTCTATACATGTACCACCCCCTGCGTGACAAAGTTGCCACTTAGGTTTCTTTTATGTCTGCCCCTCATCACCTATGCCCTCTAGTTCTGGACTCCCTGACCCCAGGGAAAAGACTGTCTATTTATCCTATCCATGCCCCTCATGATTTTATAAACCTCTATAAGTCACCCTCTGACGCTCCAGCCTCTCCCTGTAGCTCAAATCCTCTAACCCTGGCAACATCCTTGTAAATCTTTTCTGAACCCTTTCAAGTTTCACAACATCTTTCCAATAGGAAGGAGACCAGAATTGGACATGGTATTCCAACTGTGGCCTAACCAATGTCCTGTACAGCCGCAACATGACCTCCGAACTCCTGTACTCAATACTCTGACCATTAAAGGAAAGCATACCAAACGCCGCCTTCACTATCCTATCTACCTGTGACTCCACTTTCAAGGAGCTATGAACCTGCACTCCAAGGTCTCTTTGTTCAGCAATGCTCCCTGGGACCTTACCATTAAGTGTATAAGTCCTGCTAAGATTTGCTTTCCCAAAATGCAGCACCTTGCATTTATCTAAATTAAATTCCATCTGCCACTTCTCAGCCCATTGGCCCATTTGATCAAGATCCTGTTGTAATCTGAGGTAACCTTCTTCGCTGTCCACTACACCTCCAATTTTGGTATCAACTGCAAACTTACTAACTATATACCTCTTCTGCTTACATCCAAATCATAAACAAAGATTGAGCTTCCACAGCACTCTGTGGTAGAGAATACCAAAGGTTAACAACTCTCAAAAATATTTTCTCTCAAAACTAAGTGGTATCCTATAATTTTTAAATCGTGTCCTCTGTTTCTAGGCTCCCCAATGAGGCAGCATATCTTTCCTTCCTCTACCCTGTCTCTCCTTTCAAATATTTTGTAACCATACTCCTGTGCAATTGAAGCAAGAATTCATACTCCTGTACTCCATTCTTCAACAATAAAGGCTAACATTCTTTTAGCTTGCTGCACTTGTGTATTAGTCTTCAACTTATCAACAAAGGCACCCTGGTTGCTTATAGATTGACACTTTTCAACCTCCTAATATTTAAGGAATAGTCTGCATATCTACACCTCGTACCAAGTGATGACCTCATGTTTTCTCACATTCTATTCCATCTGCCATGTTCTTGCCCATTCACGAAGTCTGTCCTTCTGAAGCTGATAGCTTCATAACAGACATTTCCACTTGGCATTGGATCATCCACACATCTTGTGAATATTACATTTGGTTGCCATTTTCAAGCCATTAGCAATCTGCTGGGACTGGATGTTTTCTGTACTCTACTAGTCACAGCCTGCCAACATGAGAGTGATTCATTTATTCCTTTTTTTTCTGTTAACCAATCATTAATCTATGATAGTATGTTACTTCCTATCTCATGTGCTTTTCTTTCTCTACTCATCTTTCTATGGTGGACTTCATCAAAAGCATTCTGAAAATGTAAGTATGTCACACCTATCGGCTTTATAAATTTTGTTAGTAATGTCTTAAAAGCTCCCGAGTTAATCAAAGGCAATTATACATTTGCAAATTTATCACGTCATTATCACCCAAGAGTCTGTTTATCCCATCCTTTATAAAAGGTTCTGATCTTTTCCCTCCTGTTGATATAAGGCTAACAGATCTGTCATTGTGTTCTCTCTCGCTCCATTCTTAAATAGAGGTACCATTTGTTGCCATCCAATCTGTAGTGATTAATCCAAAATCTGTAGATTTTTAGAATGTAATTGCCAATGCATTGACTATCCAGTCTCTCCTTAAAATAGTGAATCAGATAGGTTTTTCTGACAATCAGCCAGAGTTTCATAGTGAGATGAGACTTTTAATTCTAGATTTTTTTCATATTGAATTCAAATTCCACCATCTGCCATGGCAGATTTGAATTCGGGTCCCCAGAGAATTACTAGGGTCTTCAGATGAAATGTCAACCTCCCCTAGAAGTTAGAAATGTTAAAAATAGAAAAGAGGAATGCCATGAAAAGCTTGAAACAGTTATTGGAGACTGTGAGCCAGTGTTGAGGGGAGGTGAGGGCCTTAGTGGTATTATCTCTGGACTGTTAATCCAGAGACTCAGGGAAAATTCTGGCAATCATGCTTGAATCCTACCAGAGCAGTTGGTGGAATATGAATTCAATAAAAATCTGGAATTGAGAGTCTAATAATGACCATGAGACTATTGCTTGTGGAAACACCCATCTGGTTCACTAATGTCCTTAAGGGAAGGAAACTGCCAACCTTACCTGGTCTGGCCCACATGTGAATCCATAGTCACAGCAATGTGGTTGACTCTTAACTGCCCTCTGAGCAGTTAGGGATGGGCAACATTCTGTGAATAAATTTTTAGAAAGTTTCGAGTGAACGGAATTTTGGTTGGCATGGCTTTAGGCCTGAAATGAGTTA
Source organism: Chiloscyllium plagiosum (assembly GCF_037043375.1). Lineage (NCBI taxonomy): Eukaryota > Metazoa > Chordata > Chondrichthyes > Orectolobiformes > Hemiscylliidae > Chiloscyllium > Chiloscyllium plagiosum. The sequence continues at coordinate 1,140,361 of NW_028270152.1, forward strand.
GCAGAGCTTTGGATACGGAGGGTGTGATGGGAGTTTCAATTAAAGCAAACCATTTTGAATGCTTGACAGCATTGGTACACAGGAAATTGGGCTGTGAGCAAGTTAATGTATACAAAGTAGAGAGAAGAAGTGAAAAAGGCATCTTGAGAGAAATTAGGGATAGGCAACACCTGGTCTTGGCAGCGATGTCAACATTCCATAAAATAACTTCTTAAAAGAGGAGCTGGGCACCATGGTGTTTAGGAGAGTGATATGTGGAAGGCCAGGGGAAATTTTCCCAGAGATTTGGTTTGTTGGGGAAGAGGTGTTGCAACAGGAGCAGCTGAAACATTGGTCAGGTCTTTGTGACAAAGATGTTTGTGAGCTCGCACTTTTATTTGTCATGGCATTGTTACAGAGAGTAGTGTTTATTTCCTACCTGTAATTATCCTTGCAGAGGTGATGGTGCATACCTGTGTACGAATATAAGAACTAGGAGCAGGAAGTGGCCATTCAGCCCCTCAAGCCTGCTCTGCTACTTAATGCGATCATGGTTGATCTTATCTTTGCCTCAACTCCACTTTCTTTCCCATGCTCTGTAACCTTTCAACCCATCATTAATTAAAAATCTGTTCATCTCCTGAAATGTACTCAACATCCTCCAAACTGTGGAGGAATGAATTCCAGATTCCCAACTTTTTGGGAGAAGTAATTCCTCCTCCTCTGTTTTAAATCTGCTTCCCTTTATCCTAAAACTATGACCCCTCATTCCAGATTACCAGATGAGAAAGCATCTCTCTGCATTTACTTCTTCAATCCCTTTAGCATTTTACATGCCTCAATTTGATCATGTTTCATTCTTCTATACTCGACAGTGTAGGCTTAAACTGCTCAGTCTCTCTTCATAAGACAAACCGCTTATCTCTAGAACAAGTTAATGGACCTCCCCTGCATTGCTCCCTCATACATCCCTCTTCAAGTAAGGATATCAAAATTGTATACAGATTACAGATTAGATCACAGTGTGGAAACAGGCCCTTCGGCCCAACAAGTCCACACCGACCCGCCGAAGTGAAACCCACCCATACCCCTACATTTACCCCTTACCTAACACTACGGGCAATTTAGCATGGCCAATTCACCTGACCCTGCACATCTTTTGGACTGTGGGAGGAAACTGGAGCACCCGGAGGAAACCCACGCAGACACGGGGAGAACGTGCAAACTCCACACAGTCAGTCGCCTGAGGCGGGAATTGAACCCGGGTCTCAGGCGCTGTGAGGCAGCAGTGCTAACCACTGTGCAACCGTGCCGCCCACAAGTATAGTTTCCTTAATTCATTGTACAGTTGCAGAATACTTTCTCCTTTAATATCCTATCCCTTTAGCAGTGATTGCCATGTTCTATTTAGCGTCCTTATTGCTTGCTGTACTGCATACTCATTTCCTGCAATTCAATTGTGGGCGGCACGGTGGCACAGTGGTTAGCACTGCTGCCTCACAGCGCCTGAGACCCGGGTTCAATTCCCGCCTCAGGCGATTTGTGGAGTTTGCACGTTCTCCCCGTGTCTGCGTGGGTTTCCTCCGGGTGCTCCGGTTTCCTCCCACAGTCCAAAAGATGTGCAGGGTCAGGTGAATTGGCCATGCTAAATTGCCCGTAGTGTTAGGTAAGGGGTAAATGTAGGGGTATGGGTGGGTTTCGCTTCGGCGGGTCGGTGTGGACTTGTTGGGCCGAAGGGCCTGTTTCTACACTGTAATGTAATCTAATCTCATCATGTGTATATGCATGGGCTCATGGATTACAGTAGTCAGTTTGGTAAAAATACTCCTGTAGGCATAGGGTGAGTGCAGGATTTTAACCCAGAAACAAGGAAGGTATTTCCCAAGTTGGGATGCTGTGTCAATTGAATGGGAATTTGCAGGTGCTGTTTCCGGGCATTTGTTGCTCTTCATTTGTTATAGAAATGACAGGTTTGGAAGGTGCTGTCACTAGCATTTTGTGAGCTGCTACAGTGCATCCTCGAGAGATGCACATCTTGCCACTACAGAGAGTAAATGTTTAAAGTGATGGATGGAATTCCAATCAAGCAGACTGCCTTGCCCTGAAAGGTGTCAAGTTTCATGAGTGCTGTTGGAGCTTCACTCATCTCGGCAAGTGGAGAATGGCTTTGTCTTGTGCCTTGTAATTGGTGGAGTCTCTTTGGAGAGTCAGGAGGTGAGCTACTCACATTATTGACATTCAAAGCAGAGCACCCAGCAATATTGCAATCCCACCTGGCAGCTGCAGATTGAACAGAGCCATTTAATTCCTATCTGGTATGATCCTCAAGGGGAGCAGGCTTTACATCCATGCTTGGAACTCCCAGCCTCTAATACCCACAGAATTTATGTGCTGGTTCTACTAAGTTACCTGTCAGTGGTAATCCTCCAGGATGCTGATAGTGGGAGGTTCCATGATGATGATACAGGGGGAATGATTATTGCTTGCACTGTGCTGCAAATGTTACTTGCCTGCGCCTGAATATGTTTGTTTTGCTGAATACAAGCTTTTGTTCCAGTAAGAGTGGACTGAGCTGTGAGTGCGTAATATTGAAATGGTGAAGAGCAAGAGGAAGGCTTAAACAAGCAATAGCTGTAATGTGTCAGAAATGAGAGAAATTGACTTCTGTGGGCACTATTCAAGAACATGCGTGATGTCCATATCCCAGTGTAACTTGTAAAGAGGTGTAAAAAAAACAGTCACTAGCACTTGAGCAGATAATCCATGGCTGAGGAGCAGTTCCACTGAGAGGCAGATGTACAATCCATTCTACTTGGACAGATTGTGCTGGAATACAATGTCACTGCTGTAGCTCACAAAATTGCTTATTCCGTGGTTGGTTCCATCAAGATACTACATCATATGGAATCTTTTTTTAAAAAGGTATTGGTTTCTTGCTGAAGGCTCTCTCTTTAAGGTGGGACTCCTTGTTTGTGAATTCATGCACCCTATTTGTAGGCTATTCATTTTGTGAGCCTGCCTCCTAAACTAGTTCATATTTTTCTCTTGCTGATGTTTAGACATAGAACAGTACAACGCAGAACAGACCCTTCAACCCTTGGTGTTGTGTTGACCTGTAAATTAATCTAAGCCCATCCCCCTGCACTATCCCATCATCATCCATATGCTTATCCAAGGATTGTTTAAATCTCCCTAATGTGGCTGAGTTAACTACATTGGCAGGCAGGGCATTCCATGCCCTTACCACTGAGTAAAGAGCCTGTCTCTGACATCTGTCTTAAATCTATCACCCCTCAATTTGTAGCTATGCCCCCTTGTACAAGCTGACATCATCATCCGAGGAAAAAGGCTTTCACTGTCTACCCAATCCTCTGATCACCTTGTATGTCTCTATCAAATCCCCTCTTATCCTTCTTCTTGCCAATGAGAACAGACCCAAGTCTCTCAGGCTTTCCTCAAAACCTTCCCTCCAGGCCAGGCAACATCTTTGTAAATGTCCTCTGTACCTTTTCCAATGCTTCCACATTCTTTCTGAAATATGGCAACCAGAACTGTACACAATATTCCAAGTGAGGCCACAGCAGCGTTTTGTACAGCTGCATCATGACATCATGGCTCTGGAACTCAATCCCTCTAACAATAAAACCTAACACACTGTATGCCTTCTTAACAGCACTATCAACCTGAGTGGCAACTTTCAGGGATCTATGTACATGGACTCCCAAAATCCCTCTGCACATCCACACTACCAAGAATCTTTCCATTGACCCAATATTCTGCCTTTTTATTCTTCCCAAAGTGAATCACCTAACATTTATTTGCATTGAACTCCATTTGCCCCCCCTCAGCCCAATTCTGCAGTTTATCCAAGTCCCATAGAACATAGAACAATACAGCACAGAACAGGCCCTTCGGCCCACGATGTTGTGCCGAACATTTGTCTGAGCTTAAGTACCTATCCATGTACCTATCCAATTGCCGCTTAAAGGTCACCAATGATTCTGACTCTGCCACTCCCACAGGCAGTGCATTCCATGCCCCCATCACTCTCTGGGTAAAAAACCTACCCCTGACATCCCCCCTATACCTACCACCCTTCAGCTTAAATTTATGTCCCCTTGTAACACTCTGTTGTACCCGGGGAAAAAGTCTCTGACTGTCTACTCCATCCATTCCCCTGATCATCTTATAAACCTCTATCAAGTCACCCCTCATCCTTCTCCGTTCCAATGAGAAGAGGCCTAGCACACTCAACCTATCCTCGTACGACCTATTCTCCATTCCAGGCAACATCCTGGTAAATATCCTCTGCACCCTCTCCACAGCTTCCACATCTTTCCTAAAGTGAGGCGACCAGAACTGCACACAGTACTCCAAATGTGGCCTTACCAAGGTCCTATACAGCTGCAACATCACCTCACAACTCTTGAATTCAATCCCTCTGCTAATGAACGCTAATACACCATAGGCCGCCTTACAAGCTCAATCCACCTGAGTGGCAACTTTCAAAGATCTATGAACATAGACCCCAAGATCCCTCTGCTCCTCCACCTTAGTAAGAACCCTACTGTTAACCCTGTATTCCGCATTCTTATTTGTCCTTCCAAAATGGACAATCTCACACTTGACAGGGTTGAACTCCATCTGCCACTCCTCAGCCCAGCTCTGCATCATATCTAAGTCCCTTTGCAGCCGACAACAGCCCTCCTCACTATCCACAACTCCACTAATCTTCGTATCATCTGCAAATTTACTGACCCACCCTTCGACTCCCTCTTCCAAGTCATTAATAAAAATTACAAACAGCAGAGGACCCAGAACTGATCCCTGTGGAACTCCACTTGTAACTGGGCTCCAGGCTGAATATTTACCATCTACCACCACTCTCTGACTTCGACCGGTTAGCCAGTTCTCTATCCAACTGGCCAAACTTCCCACTATCCCATGCCTCCTGACTTTCTGCATAAGCCTACCATGGGGAACCTTATCAAATGCCTTACTAAAATCCATGTATACTACATCCACTGTTCTACCCTCATCCACATGCTTGGTCACCTCCTCAAAGAATTCAATAAGACTTGTAAGACAAGACCTACCCCTCTCAAATCCGTGCTGGTTGTCCCTAATCAAGCAGTGTCTTTCCAGATACTCATAAATCCTATCCCTCAATACCCTTTCCATTACTTTGCCTACCACCGAAGTAAGACTAACTGGCCTGTGATTCCCAGGGTTATCCCTATTCCCTTTTTTGACCAGGGGCACAACATTCGCCACTCTCCAGTCTCCTGGCACCACTCCCATTGACAGTGAAGACGAAAAGATCATTGCCAACGGTTCTGCAACTTCCTCTCTTGCTTCCCACATAATCCTAGGATATATCCTGTCAGGCCCTTGTCTATCCTCAAGTTTTTCAAAATGCCCAACGCATCTTCCTTCCTAACAAGTATCTCCTCTAGCTTACCAGTCCGTTTCATACTCTCCTCTTCAACAATATGGTCCCTCTCATTTGTAAATACTGAAGAAAAGTACTCATTCAAGACCTCTCCTATCTCCTCCGACTGAATACAATCTCCCACTACTGTCCTTGATCGGACCTACCCTCGTTCTCGTCATTCTCCTGTTTCTCACATATGCATAAAAGGCCTTTGGGGTTATCCTTGATCCTACCCACCAAAGATTTTTCATGCCCTCTCTTAGCTCTCCTAATCCCTTTCTTCAGCTCCCTTCTGGCTATCCTGTATCCCTCCAATGCTCTGTCTGAACTTTGTTTCCTCAACCTTATGTAAGCCACCTCCTTCCTCTTTACAAGACATTCAACCTCCCTCGTCAACCAAGATTCCCTCCCACGACCATCTCTTTCCTGCCTGACAGGTACATACATATCAAGGACACGTCGTATCTGTTCCTTGAAAAATTCCACATTTCAACGGCATCCTTCCCTGACAGCCTATGCTCCCAATTTATGCTCCTCCAATTCTGTCTTGCAGCATCGTATTTACCCTTCCCCCAATTGTAAAACCTGCCCTGTTGCACGCACCTATCTCTCTCCATAACCAAGGTGAAAGTCACAGAATTGTGGTCACCATCACCAAAATGCTCACCCACTAACAAGCCCATCACTTGTCCCGGTTCGTTACCAAGTACCAAATCCAATATGGCCTCCACTCTGGTCAGGCAATCGACATACTGAGTTAGAAAAGCTTCCAGGACACACTGCACAAACACCACCTTGTCCAATCTACTTGATCTGAAGAGCTTCCAATCAATATTTGGATGTCGTTGAAATGTCCCCCTGCAACTTGCAACATTCTTCCATACTGTCCACCATTCCACCAAATTTAGTGTCATCTGCAAATTTACTAACTCATCCACCCATGCCTGCTTCCAAGTCATTTATAAAAATGATAAACAGCAGAGATCCCAAAACAGATCCTTGTAGCACACCACTAGTAACCGGACTCCAGGCTGAATATTTTCCATCACCCACTACTTGCTGCCTCCTTACAGAAAGCCAGTTTCTAATCCAAACTGTAAATCACCCTCAATCCCATGTCTCTGCATTTTCTCCAAAAGTCTACCATGTGGAACCTTATCAAAGGCTTTACTGAAGCCCACGTACACCACGTGAACTGCCCTACCCTCATCCACATGCTTGGTCACCTTATTAACAAAACTCAGTGAGGTTTGTGAGATACAACCTGCCCTTGACGAAACCATGTTGGCTATGTCCAATCAAATTGTTGCTTGCTGGATGATTATAAACCCTATCTCTCTTTTATAATCCTTTCCAAAACCTTTCCTACAACAGATGTAAGGCTCACTGGTCTATAATTACCTGGGTCATCTCTACTGCCCTTCCTGAATAAGGGCACAACATTTGCAATCCTCTAGTCCTCTTGTACGAAACCTGTGGACAATGACGACTCAAAGATCAAGGCAAAGGCTCCGCCATTTCCTCCCTAGCTTCCCAGAGAATCCTCGGATAAGTCCCATCTGGCCCAGGGGTCTTATCTACTTTCATACAGTCTAGAATTGATAACACCTCCTCCTTACTAACCTCAATCCTTTCTAGTCTAATAGCCTGTATCTCAGTTGTCACCTCTACAATATTCTCCTTTTCTTGAGTGAAAACAGATAAGAAATATTTCTTTAGCATATCTCTGATCTCCACAGTGTCCCCACACAACTTCCTACTTCTGTCTTTGATTGGCCTTATTCCTACCCTAGTCATCCTTTTATTCCTCACATACCTATAGAAAGCTTTAGGGTTCTCCTTTATTCTACCTGCTAAAGACTACTCATGTCCAATCCTCACTGCTCTTAACTTTCTCTTTAAATTTTTCCTAGCTAATATACACTCCATCGCCTCATCTTAACCATCTTGCCTCAACATCACATAAGCCTCCCTCTTCTGCTTAACAAGAGATACAAATTCTCTAGTAAACCCTGGTTCCCTTATCACTTCCTGCCTGACAGGGCATGCAATATCTGTTCCTTGAACCAGCTCCACATTTCCATTGTCTCCATTCCCTGTATTTAGCTAACCCTTTTTATGCCTTCTAAGTCTTGCATTATAATTCCCCACCTCCCATCTATAACTCTTGCCCTGTGGCATGTATGTATCTCTTTTCATTGCTAAACTAAATGTAATCGAACTATGGTCACTCTGTCCAAAGTGCTCACCTACCCCTAAATCAAACACCTGGCCTGGTTCATTACCAAGCACCAGATCCAGTGTGGCCTCCCCTCTTGTCGGCCTTTCGGCATCCTGTGTCAGGAAACCCTCCTGCATACATTGGACAAAAACTGATCCGTCCGACGTACTAGAGTTATAGTATTTCCAGTCAATGTTGGGAAAGTTAAAGTCCCCCATAATGGTCACCCTGTTCCTTTCACTCCTACCCAGAATCGTTTTGCCAATCCTCTCTTCTCCATATTCCTGGAACTTTGTGCATTCCTATAAAAGAATTCCCAGTAATGTTCTTCTGCAGCTGTACATGGCCATGGTGAGACCACACCTGGAGTATTGTGTGCCGTTCTGGTCTCCAAATTTGAGGTAAGACATTCTGGCTATTGAGGGAGTGCAGCGTAGGTTCACGAGGTCAATTCCTGGAATGGCGGGACTACCTTACCCTGAAAGACTGGAGTGACTGGGCTTGTATACCCTTGAGTTTAGAAGACTGAGAGGGGATCTGATTGAGACATATAAGATTATTAAAGGATTGGACACTTTGGAGGCAGGAAACATGTTTCCGCTGATGGGTGAGTGCCGAACCAGAGGACACAGCTTAAAAATACGGGGTAGACCATTTAGGACAGAGATGAGGAGAAACTTCTTCCCCAGAGAGTGGTGGCTGTGTGGAATGCTCTGCCGCAGAGGGCAGTGGAGGTCCAGTCTCTGGATTCATTTAAGAAAGAGTTGGATAGAGCTCTCAAGGATAGTGGAATCAAGGGTTTTGGAGATAAGGCAGGAACAGGATACTGATTAAGGATGAACAGCCATGATCGTATTGAATGGTGGTGCAGGCTTGAAGGGCAGAATGGCCTACTCCTGCACCTATTGTCTATTGACCTCTCCTCCTGTTTCTAACCTCAGCCCATACCACCTCAGTAGACGGATCCTCGTCAAATGTTCTTTTGGCCATTGTTATACAATCCTTAACTAACAAAGCCACATCTCCCTGATCTTAATGAAAGATCTAAACCCTGAAACCTGCAGCATCCATTCCTGACCCTGCTGTATCCATGTCTCCGAAATGGCTACCACATCAAGCTCACCTACCTTATTTCGGATACTCCTGGCGTTGAAGTAGACTCGCCTACCTCTTGCAAAAATGCCATCCGTATTCCCAATTCCTCCGCCTCCGCCGTCTATGCTTCCAGGAGGACCAGTTCCACCACACAACACACCAGATGGCCTCCTCCTTTAGAGACCGCAATTTCCCTTCCCACGTGGTTAAAGATGCCCTCCAACATCCCGCACCTCCACCCTCAGACCCCATTCCTCCAATTGTAACAAGGACAGAACGCCCCTGTTGCTCACCTTCCACCCTACCAACCTTCGCATAAACCAAATCATCCACCGACATTTCTGCCACCTCCAAAAAGATCCCACCACCAGGGATATATTTCCCTCCCCACCCCTTTCTGCCTTCCGCAAAGACCATTCCCTCCGTGACTACCTGGTCAGGTCCACGCCCCCTTACAACCCACCCTCCCATCCTGGCACCTTCCCCTGCCACCGCAGGAACTGCAAAACTTGTGCCCACACCACCTCCCTCACATCCATCCAAGGCCTTAAAGGAGCCTTCCACATCCATCAAAGTTTTACCTGCACATCCACTAATATCATTTATTGTATCCGTTGCTCCCAATGCGGTCTCCTCTACATTGGGGAGACTGCACTCCTCGCAGAGCGCTTTAAGGAACATCTCCAGAACACCCGCACCAATCACCCTCACCGCCCTGTGGCCCAACATTTCAACTCCCCCTCCCACTCTGCCGAGGACATGGAGGTCCTGGGCCTCCTTCACCGCCGCTCCCTCACCACCAGACGCCTGGAGGAAGAACGCCTCATCTTCCGCCTCGGAACACTTCAACCCCAGGGCATCAATGTGGACTTCAACAGTTTCCTCATTTCCCCTTCCCCCACCTCACCCCAGTTCCAAACATCCAGCTCAGCACTGTCCCCATGACTTGTCCTACCTGCCTATCTTCTTTTTCCACCTATCCACTCCACCCTCCCCCCGCCCCCGACCTTCATCCCCTCCCCCACTCACCTATTGTACTCTATGCTACTTGCTCCCCACCCCCACCCTCCTCTAGCTTATCTCTCCACGCTTCAGGCTCTCTGCCTTTATTCCTGATGAAGGGCTTTTGCCTGAAACGTCGATTTTTACTGCTTGGATGCTGCCTGAACTGCTGTGCTCTTCCAGCACCACTAATCCTGAATCTGGTTTCCAGCATCTGCAGTCATTGTTTTTACCTCTCTTCAAACCAGCTTGTTGTCAGTCAGTGCACTCCTGTGACTGTGAAATCCTGTCTGTCTCCCTACTCACACCCTCCTGTGCACTGGAACTGCACCACAGGTTTCCATCCCCCTGCTGAGCTAGTTTAAACTCTCCCAAAAATAAAGGATTTAACACCTTTCTGGGAGGGGCATGATCCATTATTTGATTCAGCTTGTCTTGGCTTTATCCAGTTTGTTACATTGACAATAAATGTGTTGTTTAAATTTCAGGTTCACCTTGATGCAATTGTGATTTTTAAAAATTGTCTTGTGTTTCCATTTTTAAGATTTGTAGCTCAGGTTGAGGTTGTAAGTTTGATCGCTGAGCTGGAAGGTTTGTTTTCAGATGTTTCGTCACCATGCTGGGTAACATCTTCAGTGAGCTTCCCATGAAGCCTCACCAGAGGCTTACTGATCATGTTACGTGCATAGTGATGAAATGGCTGAAAGCAAACCTTTTAGCTCAATGAGCAAGCTTACAACCTGTGGCTTTGTCATCACTGTTCCAATGAAATTTCATTTACTGATGTTCTCTGGTGTGGCAAGATGAGTACTGATCATGGATAGTGTAGCAGTGACATTTGTATTAATTGGTCCATCCAACTTTAGTTGATTTTAAGATTTTAAAATAATGTTTGAGTAGGATGTGTATAAAATAGCACACTCACTGAAGCACAGAACTCAGCAGGAAACTTGAAGTATGTCGGCTCTCCCTGGAGGATCATTACCAGATCAGAGTCAAATGGCTCTGCTCAATCTGCAGCTGCCAGGTGGACCTGCTGTATTGCTCGATGTTGATATGTGACCAGCAGGTGGTTGTGCACTTCCTTGATTACCGTTTGAAAGTCTGTTTCCCATGTTGCGGCTATTTACATTTTTTGCGTGATCCCTGCTTTAGATAGGAAGAATAAGACATTTTGATAGGCTTCTTGGATATTCTATTTAAATGCAGTAGAGGAATGAGAGGGATCTTGCTATGCAGATGCATAATGACATTTTGATTGGTGCAGATTTTTAAACAACAGATAATACCCGCATTTATTCTAACAAAGAAGAAATGGTTATATTTGTATCAAGCTTTGTTTAGATCATACTAACTTATTCTGTGCAGTTTGATATCTGTTATTAAAAAGTATAGAGGCACTAGAGAAGATACGCAGATTTAAGTGTTGTTTTAAGTATGAGGTTGAAACTTTATTGCTGGAACAGCACAGCAGGTCAGGCAGCATCCAGGGAACAGGAGATTCGACGTTTCGGGCACAGGCCCTTCTTCAGGAATCCTGAATCTTCAGTTTCCTGAAGAAGGGCCTGTGCCCGAAACGTCGAATCTCCTGTTCCCTGGATGCTGCCTGACCTGCTGTGCTGTTCCAGCAATAAAGTTTCAACTTGGATCTCCAGCATCTGCAGTCCTCACTTTCTCCTTTTTAAGTATGAGGTCCTACCTAAAAATTTAATAGGTGGTGGCTCTGTCTCTAGAGAGAAAAGATTGAATAATGACCAGACAGAAGTCTTTAAAATCTCTTGAGATGCAATGGTACTATCCTTACCCAAGGGCCAGCAGGTGTGGGTTCAAGTCCCACCTGCTCCAGAAGTGTGCAATAACGTCTCTGAGCAGGTTGACTAGAAAAACAGATTTTACCATGATTAAAAAAAATAGGGAAGGTGAAGATAGTATAAATGAAGGAATGCAATGAAAGTTGTAAATAAGCTAGCGAAGAAAACATTTTGCCAGTGCATGATAAAAGGCTGATTGACAAAATTTGAAGTTTATTCAATCAGCAGATTGTTATCAGCTTGGAAGAAACTGAGTTTGATAGAAGAAAACAGCAAAGTTTGGCAAATGGTGCCTTTTCTGCAGAGTACAGGGTTATGGTTTAAGGGTGGCACAATAGATAACACTGCTGCCTCACAGCACAAGGGGTCCAAGTTTGATTCCGTCTTTGGTGACTATTTCTACGTGGATTTCCTTTGGGGGCCTTGGTTTCCTCCCACAGTCCAAACATGTACAGATTAGGTGGCTTGATCTTACTAAATTGTCCTGTACTGTCCACGTTAGGTGGTTAAGCCATGGAGTAAAACACCCGGCAGGGTTATGGGGATGGGTGGGTTCAGGTGGTATGTTCTTTGGAGGTGCAGACTCCGTGAGCCTCAATGGCCTCTGTCTGCACTGTAGTGATTCTGTGAGGATGGAGAGAGAGTTCCTAAGCTGGTCACGGTCTGATGGCTTCTAGTTGTCTTGTACATAGCTCCAGATTGTTCAGCCTGCTGAAAACCAATCTGCTAGCTGTTGCCAACCAATGCTATTTTTTTTGTAACTCTTTGGCTCCAGTTTGTTTGCAAACTAAACATCAGTTATTGCTTGAATAAGCAACCATATAAATGATGCTTACAATGAGTGTTCGATTAACTCCTTTCAGACATGCAGTGACCCTCTCGCCATCCTCAGTTTTTAAAACTATTCTTTTCTCCGTTCAGTCCACAATTAAAAATCGAGTAAGTTTAAAGAAGTTTGCTAGACAGATACACGATATCTGTTGAATTCACTGAGTTTTTTCATTTTTAAGGCCCTCGACTCATTTAGACGGATCAATTCTCCCTTAGTACTTCCTTTTTAGATGCTTACAGAAACTGATCTAGTTCATATTTCTAGCCAGCTTTCCCTTATACTGTAATTTCTCCCTCCATAATCTTTTCATCATTTTGTTATTTTATATTTTGTTCAATTTTCTGATGCACTTTTGTTGAATTAAAATGCTTATCTTTCACTTTTTATTACCCATAACTTCCTTAGTTAACAATGTATGGTGAGGCTTTCCCTTAGAATCTTTCTTTGAGTGTTCTAATTTATCCCACACAATGTAGGAAAAAGCCATTTTAAGCGTGTTCATCTTTCCTTCAGCGATTGTTGTAAACTATGACTTTTAATTGATAAGTCAGAGGTCTTCTTTAAGTGAACCATTTACCCCTGGGTTGAAAAGTTAACTGAAGAGTGCACAGGTTCAAGGCGAGAGGGGGAAGTTAAGGAGAGAAACTTTTCACACACAGGGTTGTGAGTACCTGAAATGCACTGCCAAAGAGGTGATGGAAGCTGGCAGGTTAGTAATGTCTAAGGTGTATTTTGATTGACACATGAAGAGGCGACAAACAGAGGGACAGAAACCACACAGAGGCAATCGGTAGCAGGTCTAAGTAAGGATTAGGAATTGACAGGCTTGGTGGACCAAAGAGCCTAAACCTGTGTTGTATTGTTAGGAGGTATATATTTATGATAGGCTTTTGAGGGAGTGCATCAGAAGTTTTCCAAATTTAATCCCTGGTAGAGTGGGATTTATGAAAAGAGATTAAAGAAGCTGAGTTTCAGGGAGAGAGAGAGATGTTGTCATTGAAACTTTAAAAATTTTTATGTGCATGACATGGTAGATGAAGTGTTTTCCCTGGCTAAAAGCCAGCGACATAATACCAAACTAAGGGGCATTCTCTTAAACACTGAAATGAGGAATCTCTTCATTGGAAGGGAAGTTTGAATCTGTATTTCTGTACCTCAGAGTTGTGGAAGCTCAGTCATTGAGTAGGTGTGAAACATGAGGGAGATGGAGACTGGCATTGAGGTAGAAGCTCAGTCATGATCTAATTGAATCGCAGTGTGGTGCTGAAGGTCTGAATGAATGGTTCACTTCTATTCCAATGTAAATTCTCCTCCAGCTCTACCACTCTGACAGTGAATGAATGTGATTTATTTCCAAGTTAGAGTCAAAACCCTGCAAGTGTGGGTTTACTTACACACCATGGTCTACAGTAGTTCAAGGCAACTCACCGTCCCATTCTCGGGGGCAGTTGAGTACGGGCAATAAATGTTGGACATTCCTTCAAAGAATTTTTAAAAATACTTCTGGGTAATAATATCAGAGTGTTTAATTAATCCAATAGCCTGTTTGCACATTAAGCCTCTGCTGAGGTGAACATTGCAAACTTGGTAGCCCCACAGCTGACTCCAGTGGAAATTGCATGGATGAGTTGGACAGAAGGGTCTGTTTCCATGCTATACATCTGACTCTGACTCAAACCATGGCATCTGATTGTATCTATGATACCGAATAGACCAGTTCTAATCAAAATGTTAACTTTTTAAAATACTTAATCCATTTTAATTGAGAAGTTTAGGTTTTGTGGTGGATTTTGAGGGAAAATTCTTGTTAATAAGGTTCAAATTTGTGCCCATCAATACTGACTGACTGATACTGCTGTGCTGATTTGTCAGTACTGGAAACACCTTGCTCTCTTCCATAGTTGTGGTTTAGGACAACTTCAAGTTGAAATCATTCTTTAAAAATTAAATATGTTTTTGTTTTTCTAAACCTTTATCTAGGAATCCAGGGAAACTGTAACCATGAATAACTCGTTGGATAACACTATGTCATTTGAGGAATATATTCGATTGAAAGCACGTACTATACCCCAACATCGAATGAAAGAATTCCTGGAATCACTAGCTGCCAAAGGACCAGAGGCACTACAGGAATTCCAGCAGGCCACCATGACTGTGTACCAGCAGGGTGGCAACTGTATCTACACAGACAGCACCGAGGTGGCTGGCTCCCTGCTTGAGCTTGCATGTCCTGTAACATCAACTGTACAACAGCAGGAGCATCAGATCCAGCAACAGGCACAGCAAATCCAGGTATGAGTGCAATATACTAAGATTTTTATACTATATATTTGGTTGTTATAGTGGGAAATTGAATTTAAAAATTGTTAAAAATAACTAGCTTTAAAACTGTGGCTGCAGGTCAGGCTCATGTTTCCTTGTCTGTCTGTTGTGTGGTAAATGTGCACATGGGAATTTTTCAAGTGTTTGCAGATGCCACCAAGTGACAGCAGATAAATAAAGTGGGTATTCACAAGTATAGATCTGGTTGGGGTTGAGGGGCACTTCAGAAATAAGTCTAAAAAATGGGAGCCAAAACTCTTTCTGGAGATTTGCCGATGATCGAACAGACAAAAATAGAACCAAGCCAAGGTGTACTTCACTGGTCAACAGAGGCTAGGCCTTTTGGGAGAAAACTTGAAGTGGCTGGGGTAGGTTATTGAAAAGGGATTGAAAGCAGTCTTGAACATGGCAAAGCACAGTACCTGAGGAGTGGGACCATTTACATTAGATTGATTATAGCTAGCAGTAGAGAATCCCTGGCCAATTTCTCAATTTGAACATTGGTTCTTTTGACCATTCTATTTCAAACATGATCCATTTAGGTTACTGAATTGCTTCAGTGGATGACTGCACCGTAAGTGTACCCACACTGTAAACTCAGTTAAACAGAAGCAGTTTGGTAATGCAATTAAGACCATAAGACACAGGAGCGGAAGTAAGGCCATTCGGCCCATCGAGTCCACTCTGCCATTCAATCATGGCTGATGGGGATTTCAACTCCACTTACCTGCATTCTCCCTGTAGCCCTTAATTCCTTGTGACATCAAGAATTTAACAATCTCTGCCTTGAAGACATTTAGCGTCCCGGCCTCCACTGCACTCTGCGGCCATGAACTCCACAGACCCACCACTCTCTGGCTGAAGAAATGTCTCTGCATTTCTGTTCTGAATTTACCCCCTCTAATTCTAAGGCTGTGTCCACGGGTCCTAGTCTCCTCGCCTAACGGAAACAATTTCCTAGCGTCCACCCTTTCCAAGCCATGTATTATCTTGTAAGTTTCTATTAGATCTCCCCTTAACCTTCTAAACTCCAATGAATACAAACCCAGGATCCTCAGCCGTTCCTCGTATGTTAGACCTACCATTCCAGGGCTCATCCGTGTGAATCTCCGCTGGACATGCTCCAGTGCCAGTATGTCCTTCCTGAAGTGTGGGGACCAAAGCTGGACACAGTACTCCAAATGGGGCCTAACCAGAGCTTTATAAAGTCTCAGTAGCACAACGGTGCATTTATATTCCAACCCTCTTGAGATAAATGACAACATTGCATTCGCTTTCTTAATCACGGACTCAACCTGCATGTTTACCTTTAGAGAATCCTCAACTAGCACTCCCAGATCCCTTTGTACTTTGGCCACTAAACTCAGTAAATCTCTCTGACCATGGTATTGTTTGAAAGCAAGGAGTCTGTCCTTATACTCTGAGCCATTTTCCCATATCAAACAGAAAAAGTTATTTGCTGACTTTGAACGTCTCTACTGGGTTATGGTGGCATAGGAGAAAGTAAAGGCATGGAAAGGAATCAAAGCTTGCATGAGGAACTGGTTGGGTAGATTTAGTTGCAAAATTAGTTGTGAAATAGTGGGTTCAATTCTGGCGGCCTGACATCACGGCCACTAACTGGAATACATTTCAGTAATTTTTTTTTGACATGTTACCTATTATCGTATTTATAAAACTGTGGCTTCCATCAGCTGACCATTTCCTCGCCCAACATGAACCTTCTAAAAATGTTTAGGAAATCATTGGTTATGATCAAATCACGCAAGCAGTCATTGTAAGCCTCACTGAAGTGTTTGCAAAACAACTTTGGGCCTGATAGAAACCCAAACTTTTCCTCCTTTCATATCTTTTATGTGCAATATGTCTGTATTCTATACCCTGTGAATAGCTCTTGTCAGTAATTTATTCTGAGCAAACCCTCAGTAGGCAACAAGTACACAAATAACCAAATGATCTGCATTTACTGGTGATGTTGAGCAAGGCGTATTGGTCAGGATAAGTAGTGCCGCAAAATCTTTTATCCACTTGACAATTTCTTATGTCCATGCTTCTCAACATGTTAGGTGACTTTGGATAATCATTCTTTCCTGCGCTACATGCCAATAGTTGTTGGATTTTTAGTTACTCATACAATGTGTGTGGAATTTGCAATCTTTCAACTTGGGTCCTCTGAGACAAGTTGACATATTTCATTGAGAGCAGAACCACTAACTGACTAAACTTCCCATTTTGCCAATGTTCGTTTTCAGTGAAATGCTACAACCTCTCTGGAGTCGAAATATGGCTCCTTATTATAGGAGTAATTGTGTATTTTTTTTATAATTTAACAAAGGCTAATCGTCTGTTTAGTTAAGGTTTAGAAAATGCTCTTTACACAGTGATTAATTATTCACCTAACTGCATTTTTGAAAGCTATATTAATGTGTTTTTAAGTTCTGAAGTATTTCAGAATAGAAAAGGAGACAAGCTTTGACGCCTTGTTTAGCTGAGACAAGTGAGAATGAAATGTTTCTGGGGGAAAATGATTTCAAGTAATTGACTGCTTTCAATTTTTAGTTCAGATTTTTTGGGACAGTTTTTTTTCATAGACCTGTACTTTTTTGTAAAATGTTAACTGTTTCAGATATCCAACTGCTGGATCTAATCCACCAGCATAACAACAGCTGGAAATTTTGTGACTATTCCCTGATTTCCCCCAAGTCTATGCACCACTTGTATCAGTCTAGTCAGGAGTGTGATGGCATGCTCTCCATTTGCCTGGATGAGTGTAGTTTTAACAATACTCCAGAAACTCAATACCATCCAGGTCAAAGCATCCCAATTGACTAACACCACTTCCACTTCCTTCCACTCACTTCCTCTACCATTGGTGCATAGTAGCAGCTATGTGTACCAGGTTCACGTTGCACTGTAGGAACTCCAAGGTTCCTTTTGATAGCATCTCCCAAGTCTGTACCCTCTACCACTCAGAAGAACAGGACCAGCCTGTGCAAGGAGCGTCACCACGCTTGAAAGTTCCCCACACTATCCTGACATCTATCACTGTTTCTTCAGTGGTGCTGGGTCAAAGTCTTGGAGCTCCCTTCCTAAGAGTTGGTTGGGTGTAGCCACACCATACGGACTGCTGTGGGTGTTGTATGTAGTTCACCACCACCTTCTCCGGGCAGTTAGTGATGGGCAATAAATACTGCATAGCACGTGATGCTAACATCCCTTATTATTCTTATTATTCTTATTCTTTATTCTTTATTCTTTATTCTTTATTCTTTATTCTTATTCTTATTCTCGTGCGTGTTACCATCTTGCAGGGATTGGTTTAAGACCCATTGACAATTCATTCATGGGTATGGAAGCCCTGGTAAGGGCAACGATTATTGCCCTGGAGAAAGTGATGGTGAGCCTCTGCTTTGAACTGCTACAGTTGTATAGTTTTGGGACATGCACACTGCCATGCTAAGCAGTTCTTAGATTTTGAACCAGCATCAAAGGGACTTTATATTCTTACTGCCTGCCCGACCATTATTAATGATTAAGTTTGCAGAGAAATGCCATTTGATAAGTTTAGATAAATTGGGCAAAGTGCCACACTTTGGCAGATGGTATTAAACCTAAATGTATAGAATGAGAAGAATGTTGGTAAGAACAACGCAGGATGTGTGTGGGAAACAATACAGAAACAATTTGAGAAGAACAGGTTGAAATATTGAGTGCAAATCATCTGATAGTTTGGCACTTGTGCTAAAAGCTGCAAATAATGTTCATGATATTGGTTTGTATTAATCAGACCTTTCAGTGTAAAACAAAG
Organism: Chiloscyllium plagiosum; assembly: GCF_037043375.1. Lineage (NCBI taxonomy): Eukaryota > Metazoa > Chordata > Chondrichthyes > Orectolobiformes > Hemiscylliidae > Chiloscyllium > Chiloscyllium plagiosum. The sequence continues at coordinate 1,158,865 of NW_028270152.1, forward strand.
GTCGTCACTGTCATTCAACAGGCTACTAATTAGAACTCATCTGGAGACAGGCATTGAGTTTTGATCACTCCACATAGTGAGTTGGGGGAAGGGCCTTAAGTTCACATCTGAACATTGGAATGTCTCAAGTTGAAGCAATTAGAACATAGAACATTCCATCGCAGTACAGGCCCCTTTGGCCCTCGATGTTGTGCCCACCTGTGAAACCAATCTGAAGCCCATCTAACCTACACTATTCTATTTTCATCCATTTGTCTATCCAATGACCATTTAAATGTCCTTAAAGTTAGCGAGTCTACTACTGTTGCAGGGAGGCTGTTCCACGCCCCTACTACTGAGTAAAGAAACTACCTCTGACATCTGTCCTATATTGATCACCCCTTGATTTAAAGCAATGTTCCCTCATGCGAGCCATCACCATCTGAGGAAAAAGGTTCACACTGTCCTCCCTATCTAACTTTCTAATAAGTTACATAGCTTACTGATATTCACTGTACAGGGATACATACATGAACTGTATCCCTGAATAAGTCACATCCTTTAGGAAAGGAACTGTGTGTACAAAAAAGGGAGAAGGAAAATTTGATTTACTTATCTTTGAAAATCCCAAACTTCAGGGTCATAATGATTTCTCTGAAATTGTTAGAATATTTAAAGTCTGCTGTTAAATCTGTAGCTAACTTCAACTACAAATTCAGAAGTTAAGACACTTGGAGTTCACAATGGCTGCTATGCCAAAGTAACTCCAAAATGTGTGCTATTTAAGGCAACTTTCCTGAAAAAAAAACACACTACTTTAAGAATTTTAAATATTGCAAAGATCAATAAACTGTGCCTGAACACACATATGAACTATTCCAAAGCTGTATCTTTTTTCATTGTGCTCTCAGATTAAGCCAAGTGAGTAACATTTAGAGAAAAGGTCCCAGGTGCCGTACCCATTCAAAACAAACCGCAAGATTCCACATGTGCAAAAATCTGGCATTCTACACAACGACAAAATTTACTCAACAGTCCTAGCAACATATATCCAAGTCAGAATATGTTGCTGTATGACCTGGAGAGGAGATTCCCATGTGTCTGCTACCCTTATAAATGATGGCGGTTACAGGACTCCGATACGTTACAAAAGTAGCCCTCACAAATTACTGCATCCTACAGATAGTACACACACCAGCTAGTGATTGGGGAGTGGAAATAACAACTGGAATGATCAAAAGTTATAAGAATTCACTGCACTCAAAGAATCAGAATTGTACCTTTTGTATCATCTTCCCATACATCAACTAAGACATACCAGTGATAATCAATAAAGACAAGACTTATAAAAATTCTAACCTATATCTGTTGATGGAGCAGATGGAAAGCTGTCCAATGGCACAGAATCTGGTAGCCTTCCATATATAATTTCATATAGCAAATGGCCAAAGGAATAACCTCAATGGCTTCTGTTATCTAACAGTACACAAATGCACAGAACAAATATTAGAAGTGCTAAAAGACATCAAGTATTTTGATGTTAAAATTCAGTTTTTTTGTTAAACTTTCTAAGAGATCTTAACCAAGGAGAGACAAATGAATGAATTAGGAGCAGGAGTAAGCTGCTGCATGCCATTCAATAAGCCGTTAGAACTCTTTCAATTTTTCTTTAGTACAGATTTGGTCAACTCAATTTATGAAATAATGAAGAGCCTCAGCAACATGTCTTGATTGTGTGTGGAGCAGCATGTATTTTCAGATAAAATAGGAATAGTTGAACTGTCATGCATTCCCATTCCCTGCCACAAGAAGTTACTGAGGCAAAAATTGCAACATGGGAGTTTAGTGGGTTTAGGAATAACAGTTGGTCTGTCTGATCTCATAAACAAGTTTAAATCCTTTGGGTGGGAGAGAATTTTTCCAGATATTGTTTCCAGTTATTGGTCATGGGTTTTTAAAAATCTTGCTATATGACCAGAGGAATAGGAAGTGTTGAGTCACAGTGGTCCACAATCACTCAGCTTAATGGGTCACTCCTTTTCCTGCCCAACATTTTCGTGTATAGAGGAAACTCACTTTAGGTGGGTTTCAGCATTAGATTTGGCTACAATTGGCAACCTGTAAATGGGGAACATGTTTAGCATAGCCTCCTAGGCGTCACTGATTGATTGGTAAAAGAGAGTGAAAGAAAGCAATTGTCATTTTTTTTTTGTAGCTTTCATTGTGCCTTACAGACTGGCTTCTTGGACAGTCAAAGCAGTTGGCATTGAGTGTTTATAGATATACCTCTTGTCTAGTTAATTCTGAGGCTGTGCATTAGATTGGTTGGAATTGTATTGTTTTACTTTCCTGTAATTTTTTTTTACACAATGCATTAAACATCTTTAAGTAGAAAAGGCATATATCTTTTTAAATAAAGTGAGGGAAGTTAACCTAAAAATCACTAATTATTCAGCAAAAGCTTTCACGGTTGTTCAAGTTCATTGTAGAATCCATTTTAGGTAAAATTTCACTATATATTAAACTTGCTACTCTTGATCTCAGTTCATGTTTTTTAAATGGCTAGGATGTTTTAAAGGATAGAATTTTGAACCCTTTTGCCAAATGAATGTGCTTGTCTTGTTTTGTTTCCAGGTTCAGGTTCAGGTGCAGCAATCACCCCAGCACGTCACCACACAACAGCTGTCTCCCCAGCTCCATCCATCATCTGATCAGATTCAGGTACAGGTACAGTCACAACCGGTCACTGCCCAACAGCAGCAGTCTTCACAAATTCAGGCCATGCATAGTCCTACCACAGCTCAGCAGCTTCAGGCCACTCAGATCTCTGTGCAGCACATTCAGCCTTCCCAGCAAATGCAAACCTCAGAAATCTCTGATGAACACATTCAGCACCAGCATATTCAAGCTCAGCTCGTCTCTGGCCAAACTCAACAAATTCAGATTCAAACAGTGAGCTCGCTTTCTCCCACTCAACAACAAGGATCCCCCCGTGAAGGGGAACGACGGTCCAGTACATCAAACGTACTCCAGCCAGTCAAAAAGCGCAAGGTGGACATGCCAATCACTGTTTCGTACACTATTACTGGGCAGCCTGTAGCCACAGTGCTAGCTATTCCACAGGGGCAGCAACAAGGGTATGTGTCTCTAAGACCTGACCTTTTGACAGTGGACAGCGGTCACCTCTACACAACAGCAGCTGGTACAATTACCAGCCCTAGTGGGGAAACATGGGCTATACCAGTTTATTCTACACAACCTTGTACTGATATTCAGCAGCAAACTGCCACACATGTGACCATCCCTCAGGAGGCCTATAACGTAGTGCAAGTTGGCAGTTCACCTACAGCTGTAACAGCTGTGAAATTGGAGGATGATAAAGATAAATTGGTGACCTCTGGATCTGTGATGAAGAACTCTCATGAAGAGGTGGTTCATACATTGGCCAATACCATCTTTCCAGCACAGTTCATGAATGGCAACATTCATATTCCAGTGGCAGTACAAGCAGTGGGAGGTCCATACCAGACACAGGCACAGTCAATGCAGCTGTGGGATCCCCAGCAGCAACATCAGCCACAACAACAACAACAACAACAACAATTACAGGTAAGAGAGATGGGCAGTTTGCTTTTACATTTTGAAAAAGCACAGCAGCTGTGATCTACCAACAGTGCATCATTTGTTTGCTCAGGATAGTCATCAGTTCCACCATAGACAATACCGAACTGACTCGAGCAGGAGTGAATGTTAAATGTCTTCTGATTAAAGAATATGCAGGAAATAAAATGGATTTCTTTTCCTATGGTTTCTAGTGAGTGACTTTCACTTGAAAGTCTGTACCTATGGATGTTGGGCAAGGAGAAGATTGGTGTGGTCCCTACCCTGAGTCCAATTCCCCTGCCAACAATTTATTTTGGAACAGAAAATTTGAGAATTCCACCATTTGGGCCTGCCCCACTATTCAATGTGATCATAGCTGATCATCCAACTCCGTACTTTGTTCCTGCTTTCTCACCATAACCTTGGATCTCCTTAGCCATGGGATCTATACATAACACCTTCTTGAAAGCATTCAGCAGTTTGTCATCAATCACTTTCTGTGACAGGCTCACTACTCCCTGGGTGAAGAAATTTCTCTTCATTTCAATCCTAAATTGTGACCCCTAGTTCTGGATTCCCTGGTCGTCAGGAGCATGCTTCCTGTATTTACTCTGACTAGAGCTTTGGAATATTATAGATTACTATGACATTCCTTTCTCATTCTTCTAAACACCCATGAATATAGTCCTAAATGATTCGGTCTCTCTGTGTCAGTCTTGCCCTCCAAGGAATCAGTCTGAATGCATTTCCTCCACAGCCTGAAGATAAGAGCACAAATTCCAGGTGTGGTCTCACCAAGACCTTAGGGCCTTCCCTACAGCAAGGCATCCCCTGTTCCTGTCCTCAAAGCCTCTCACTGTGGAGACCAATGTGCCCTTTGCGTTAAACAAAATCAGAAATTGCTGAAAAATGTCTCAACAGGTCAGGCAGCATATGTGGAGAGAAACTAGAGTTAACTCTTCTGTTCCAGTGACACTTCTTCAGAACATTCACCTCCCACCCAGCCTCTCCATAGATGCTGTCAGACCTGCTGAGTTTTTCCAGCTATTTCTGTTTTTGCTTCTGATTGCCAGCATTTATTTTTTAAAACATTGTTGTGAGTCTTAAGTTACATATAGACGAAAGAAAGCAAGGATGATAGGTTTCCTTCCCGAAAGGACATTAGTGAATAATTAGTGCATTTTTATAACAATTAATGATGGCTTCACAATCACTTTTCTAGATTTGTTAATTTAATAGAGCATTTTCCTTAAACTCTACATTGTAACTCTAGCGACGTTTCCACTATATCATCATCTTACAAGGCTGTGGACCAAGTGCTGGAAATTGGGATTAGAATAGTTAGGCGCTTGTCTTTGACTGGTGTAGACTCAATGGGCTAAAGGGCCTTTTACTGTGCCTTAGATTACATCTTGTCATTGTGTTTGTACCTGTATATAATGAAAGTATGAGATTCGTATTTTGTGGCTTTTCTAATTTTGAAAAGTAATAACATACTACTATAGGATTTCAAACATTCCCTTGAGTGGAAAAAAACTTGCAAAATCATGGTGATAACAGGTCAGCATGGCTCTGTAAACATGAGGGAAATAACTATCTATTTCCCTTTTGAATCTCTCCGCTGTACCATCAGGCAGTACACTCCAGACCCTAAGCACTTAATGTTTTTCTTCTTGTCCCTTTTAATAGTTAATTTAAATTTGTGTTCTTGCACTTTTGATCGTTTTTACGGGTTGGAAAGTTTATCCATATTTATTCTGTCCAGACCTCTCCTGATTTTGAATATCCAGTCTCCTTTCCGAGGAAAACAGTACCAGAGTGTCTCACTCCTGTAACCATTCTCGTAATCGTCGTCACTCTTTCCAATATTTTCACATCCTTCATTCAGTGTGGTGCCTGTAATTCTATACAGCACTCCAGCACAGGCTAAACTAGTGTCTTTTTACCAGTTCAACATCACCACCTTGCTCTTGTTTCTTGTGCCTCGTTAATAAAGCCTCGTATACTATTGTTTTATTAACTGTCCTCTCAATCTGTCCTACTGTCTTCAATAACCTATGCCAATACACACCCAGGTTCCTCTGCTCCGACACCCTCTTTAGAGTTTACCCTTTTTGATTTGAACTAACTCATTATATGCTTCATTGGTAAGTGTATCACCCTACATTTCACTTCATCTGGTATATATTCGCCCATTCGTCCAGAACATCTGTCCTTTTGAAATTTTATGCTGTCCTCTTCACAGTTTACAATGCTTCCAAGTTTAGTTTCATTCACAGTTTGAAATTATGCCCTGTGCACAAAGGTGCAGATTATTAATATGTTGAAAAAACAATTACCAACTCTGTCTTGCCAGGAATTGGAACTTATTGACAAACCAATCTCCTTTTATTCAGAAACAGTTCTTCTGTGCAACTCCTTTCCTGCTTGTTTCATGCACTAGTGCTTTGCCAAGTAATTTTTAATATCTCCAACTATCCATTTTAGTGGCTGTCCCTTGCAAAGCCATAGTGCCTTCCAATTTTAACTGAGTGCAAAATATATCATTTTTAAGTTTGTTAGTAAGCTAGCTGTTAAACACCAGGTGTCTTCACTCTACAAGAGCAGTTTATATATTCAAGATCTATATCCAAGAAAAGAGTTCTACTTTAAAATCCAAAATTCTAATGGAGCAAAGTTGGAAAAAAAGAGTGAAACTCAAATAAATAAATGCTTCCTAGGGCCTGATGTATTCAGTGCTTAGAAATTAAAGCAGCTTGAAATATGTAGCAAACATTTGATTAATCTCTTCCAATTTTCTATCATTATTGTTCAAGTGAAATGAATGTTTCATAATTTACTGTGGTTTTGGATTCTTCCTGAAAGCATTTTTTTTTTTTGTCCCTAGCCCCAGTCAGTGCAGGTGGCTGAGGTGGAATCTCCACCTCCGCCACCTCCAGAGGTACTTCTCCCAAATACCTTGAAACCGGAGGAAGGCCTTGGCGTCTGGAAAAGTTGGGCAGAGACCAAGAATGCGGAGTTTGAGAAGGAGTCTGAAAACAGGCCCGCTCCCATTGGTAGTAAGTAGCATCACACCTGAAATAACACCAAAGAATGTTGTCGAGCGGTGAAGTGCAACAGTGTTTCAGGTTGGGGAGTGAGACTTTGGACATCTGGAGTTAAGTCTAAAGGGAAAACTTCAAACTCTGGTCAAAGTTTCAATCCCTGTCCACTTGAGCCTGTTATGGTTTAGACCTGCCACCAAATATCTTCCTGCCTTTCTCAACTGGTTGCTTAGAGCTCTGTAAGATGACGAGAGAACAAACTCCCTACCCACAATCCCTATGGGGTAGCAGCATGGCTAAAAGTGCTTCAAAAGACTCAGCATTCCTGTGTGTGCTATACATTCTGACTTGTTACATGGCTGTTGGCCTCAAGATGCGCTTTTGGATTTGCTCACTGCGCTAACATAGATGATTATTTTGTTAACACATGAAGGGATTTTATATGAGCAGACTATCTTGATGACATTTCTCAAAAGTAGAGAAATATAAAAATTTGTTTCCAACCGTGGGTGTTTAATTTTATGTATTTCCAAAGCTCTAGCTGTGGTTATTGAAGAGTTCAGTGTTGAATTGTTTCCTTTAAAAGGACAAATCAATTGGGAAATTCAGAATAGTAGTGTCTCAGTTGTGTTGATATTGAATGTATATGGAAGACACAGACCGATATCTTCCTGCCAAGCTCGCTGGAAGTCTATGGTTGTGCATTCTTAGGTTAATTTTGTTCTTGTTTTTCCTGATGAAAACAGCTAACTGCTCTCTCCTTCATAGAACTCTGGCTTACCTTTTTATTTTCCACTATTTAATCTTTAGATAATTGGTATATTGTTTTGCCTTCTGGTTTACATGGGGCACAGTCCTGAACTATAAAGTTGAAAGCAGTTACAGCTTCCTTGCAATGTTTTACATTTTAAAAAATTGCTATAAACCCAGACTGTATAAGATATCTTGCGTGCACACTGCTTCTTCAATCTTTGCTCGCGACTTTGATTAGAATTAATTGAAATCGAGAAAAAAAAAAGTCCTGCTGACAGTGTTTGCAAAGAGAAAACGTTAGTATGTGAGTGAAGACCATTTGGTCCTTTTTATTTTGTGGCCACTGTTTTGGGGAAAACAAACCTTCCTGCCAAAATGTTGACCTGACTTTTTCTCCCTTTTGGATGGTATAGATTCCACCTTTAGAAGAACCAGCATTTGGTGAGATGTAAAACGAATTCATGTATTTGTTCTGTTTAATTTCTGTAAAGAAGAACCATTACCAGTGTACCCTGCACATCTATCTCAGTTGTGTGTCAAGTGATTTCAGCACTCTGACTCACTGACTTCTGTAGTCACAAATGTGCTGGCTAATAATGCCATTTTCTTCCCCTCCGAGGACGTCAGCCGTTGCGCTTCCAGGAAGATCTCCTGTCATCAGCTGTAGCAGAACTGAATTATGGGCTGTGTCTTATGCTAAAAGAAGCACGAAATCCAGAGGGTGAGGCATACAGCCCTGACATGGTGTACTACATATGTCTCTGCATACAAAAGGTACAACTTGTTGTCTGAATATGGCCGTTGAAACCCTGAATTTTCAATCTCTGCCATTCAGTAAGATTTGATTGTCAGAATGGTCCATTTGTATGTATCTATTTTTGAATGGGAAAGGATAGAGGATGCCAATTTTACGATTAGATTACAGTAGTTGTTTTCACATGACTGATGTTCCCAATGTATATATTATGCTCCTGGACTGGACCATCATATTTCTATTACAATCTGGTTAGTTACTATTCTTTAAAGGTAATTAAAGTGTGAGATCCGGCTACATATTTAAAGAATGAAACCACAAAATTCCACCTTTTAGAACAAATATTAAACTTTGTATAATAAAGTTGGAACAGCAATATAATGTGATATGTAAAAACTGAAAGAACTGCGGAAGCTGTAAATCAGAAACAAAAACAGAAATTGCTGGAAAAGCTCAGCTGGTCTGGCAGCATCTGTGAAGAGAAATCAAAGTTAGCATTTTCATTCTTTGTTCTGAGGATGGATCAGACCCGAAATGTTAACTTTGATCTCTCTTCACAGCTGCTGTTGGACCTGCTGAGCTTTTACAGCAACTTCTGCTCTTGTGTAATGTGCTATGTATATATTTTTATATAGATATTCTAACATCAAGAATTAACATGAGGCAAACATGGGTAACAAACTGGGATCGAACACCTTTTTTAAGGCACATCAAATATATTAATCACATGTGGGAATTAGCAAATATTTCTCCATATCCCTCCAGATGTTGATGACACAGGTCATGAAGTCTTATTAAGTATTGAGATTGAGTCTTCACTTTTGATGAACTGGCGTCTTAGTGCCTTCAAAAGCTACTCAGTGATGGTTTGCTCATATTTTGGGTGGTCACCCTCCTTTCCTTGGTTCTGTTGCCCTGGATTCTGGAAGCTGCACTTAAAAGGACAACTCTTGCTCTTTGCACATAGCTACCTTCATCAAACTAATGTTGCACTTAGATTTTTCCCTGTGGTCTAACTTGCTCAGATGCATCACATGGCCATCTCGCATGCGCTGTACCCCCGTTGTGCTCGCATACACCCAAACAAACTGGCCATTCGTAAGACCATAATAAATAGGAATGGAAGTAAGGCCATTCGGCCCATCGAGTCCACTCCACCTTTCAATCATGGCTGATGGGCATTTCAGTGCCACTTAACCGCACTCCCACCGTATCCCTTAATTCCTTGTGAGATTAAGAATTTATCAATCTCTGCCTTGAAGACATTTAACGTCCTGGCCTCCGCTGTGCTCTGTGGCAGTGAATTCCATAGGCCCACCACTCTCTGGCTGAAGAAATGTCTCCTCATTTCCGTTCTGAATTTACCCCCTCTAATTCTAAGGCTATGCCCTCAAGTCCTAGAATCCCTGCCTGGCTGAAACAATTTCCCAGCGTCCACCCTTTCTCAGCCATGCGTTATCTTCTAAGTTTCTATTAGATCTCCCCTCAACCTTCTAAACTCTAATGCATACAATCCTAGGATTCTTAGCTGTTCATCGTATGTTAGGCCTACCATTCCAGGGATCATCAGTGTGAATCTCTGCTGGTCATGTTCCAGTGCCAGTATGTCCTTCCTGAGATTTGGGGCCTAAAACTGGACACCGTATTCTAAATGGGGCCTAACCAGAGCTTTCTAAAGTCTCAGTAGCACCTCACTGTTTTTACATTCCAACCCTCTTGAAATAAATGACAACATTGTATTTGCTTTCTTAACTACGGACTCAACCTGCAAGGCAACCTTTAGAGAATCCTGTACTAGCTCTCCCAGATCCCTTTGTACTTTGGCTTTAAGAATTTTCTCACTGTTTAGAAAATAGTCCATGCCTGTGTTCTTTATCCAAAGTGCAAGACCTGGCATTTGCTCACATTGAATTTCATCAGCCATTTCTTGGACCACTCTCTTAAACTGTCTAAATCTTTCTGCAGCCTCCCCACCTCCTCAGTCCTACCTGCCTGTCCATCTAACTTCGTATCATTGGCAAACTTCGCCAGAATGCCCCCAGTCCCTTCATCCAGTTCATTTATGTATGAAATTAATAGCTGCGACCCCAGCACTGAACCCTGCGGGACACCACTTGTCACTAGCTGCCATTCCGAAAAAGAACCTTTTTATCCCAACTATCTGCCTTCTGTCAAACAGCCAATCCCTAATCCATGCCAGTAGCTCACCTCAAACACCATGGGCCCTCACCTTACTCAACAGCATCCCGTGAGGCACCTTATCAAAAGCCTTTTGGAAGTCTAGGTAGATAACATCCACTGGGTTTCCCTGGTCTAACCTACTTGTTACCTCTTCAAAGAATTCTAACAGGTTTGTCAGGCATGATCTCCCCATACTAAATCCATGCTGACTTGTTCTAATTCAATCCTGCACTTCCAAGAATTTAGAAATCTCATCCTTAACGATGGATTCTAGAATTTTAAGTACAACAGAGGTTAGGCTAATCGACCTATAATTTTCTAGCCCTCCTGCTTTGTCAATGTTCCTGCTGCAAATTAACCTTTTGTACAATTTACCTCAGCTTTTACTGTCAGCAGCATCTTTCCATTTCATGTGTCTATCCAGCATCCTGTCATAATTGCACTGGAAGGATATGGGCCAAGCATAGGCAAGTGGGACTAGTTTAGTTTGAGATTATTGTTGGCATGGACTGGTTGGACAAATGGGTCTGCCTTCATGTTCTGTAAATGGCCTCACTTAATGAGTAAATGGCCTCGTCCTGTGCTGCATTACCCAAACATTCTAAATGTCATCCATATTATTGCCTGTGGTAGAAAATTCCATATTCTCACCATCAAATTATAGAATCACTACAGAAAGAGACCATTTGGCCCATCAACCCTCCAAAGAGCATACCGAGACCCTGATCTATAAGCTATCCATCTAGCCTGCACATCTTTGAATTTGAGGAGGAAGCCAGAGCATCTGCTGGAAACCCATGTAGAAACAGGGAGAATATGAAAATTCCCCACAGACAGCCACCTGAGGCTGGAATTGAATTTGAGTCACTGGTGATGTGAGGCAGCAGTGCTAACCACTGAGCCAAAATATCGTATACTCAGCACCAGTTCTCTGGTGACTCTGATTTTCCAGAGTCCCTTCCATTTCCTGATTTATTGTTGCTTCCGGGATGTTACTCATATCCTCGATAGTGAAGCTCGGCCCCTAGTGGCTGGAAGAGGAAATGAAAGGAGGTAACCATAAATTCTGCAAGGAGAGGGAGTAAAGGAAGAATACTTAAGATTGCATCTCGCTACACAAACGCGAGGCAATGATCATCTCGAGTAAGACATAATCTAATCACTAACCTTTGTGCCCTTGACATTCAATCGTGTTGCCATCACTGAATCCCTCACTATCAACGTCCTTGGGGTTACCAAAGACTCAGCTGGGCTCACCACATAAACACAGTGGCAGGACAGAGGCTAGGAGTACTGTAGCAAGTAATTCATCTTCTGACTGTCCACTATCTATAAGGCACAAGTCAGGAGTGTGATGGAATACTCCCCACTTGCCTGGATGGGTGCAGCTCCAGCAACACTCAAGAAGCTTGACACTATCCAGGACAAAATAGACCACTTAGAGTCATAGAGATGTACAGCACAGAAACCGATCCTTCGGTCCAACTTGTCCACGCCGACCAGATATCTTAAACAAATCTCATCCCACTTTCCAGCATGCGGCCCATATCCCTCTAAACCCTTCTGATTCATGTACCCACCCCGATGTCTTTTAAATGTTGTAAATGTACCAGCCTCCATCACTACCTCTGGCACTTATCCTATGCATGATAAAGTTGCCCCTTAGGTCCCTTTTTAAATTTGTCCCCTCTCACTAAACCTATGCCCTCTAGCTCTGAACTCCCTGATGCCAGGGAAAACACCTGGACTACTTACCCTATCCATGCCCCTCATGATTTTATAAACTTCTATAAGGTCACCCTTCAGCCTTCGATACTCCAGGGAAAAGAGCCCCAGTCTATTCAGTCTCTCCCTATAGCTCACCACACCAACTCTCGATAGCAGCAGTGCGTATTAGTTAACAGATGAGCTGCAGAAACTCCTCAAACCCACAACCAGTTTATTTGGACTGACAAGGACAGCAGATATGTGAAAATATCATCATCTTCAAATTCCCCTCCAAGCCACTCACCATCCTCACTTGGAAATATATTGCTGTTCATTCGCTCTTGCTGGGTCAAAATCCTGGAATACAGTTCCCAAGGGCATTATTGGTCAACTTATTGCAGTTGGATTGCAGTGCTTCAAGAAGGCAGCTCACTACTGCCTTGTCAAGGACAACTAGGTGTAGGCAATAGGTGCTGGCCTAGCCAGCGATTTCCATGAGTGAAATTAAAAAAAAAAAAGTTCCCAGAACAGCGCTCTCCTGACTGTATCCCACTGTGCCGCCAGCTCTGTTGGGTCTGTCCTGCAAGTGGGGCAGAACATATCCAGGATGTTGGTGTCTGGGACACAGTCATACTCATAAAATCATACCTTTCAGACTATGTCAGGCTGTTGCTTGACTAGTCTGTGAGAGAGTTCTTCCAATGTTGGCGCTAACCTCCACGTTATTGTGAGGAAACTTTGCAAGGGCAACAGGCCTGTCTCAGCTGTTGTTTTTTCCCATACCAAGGTCATTGCCAGGTGATCCATCCGGTTTAGATTTTCTAAGACTCTCTCGCGATTGATACATCCAAGTGGCCTGCTTGGCCATTTCAAAGAGCAGTTAAGAGTCAGCCTCATTACTGAGAGTCTGGAGTCCTGTCTAGGCCATACCAGGTGAGGGTGGCAGATTTCTTTCCCTGAAAGACATTATTTAGCCAGGTTGGTTTATGCACATGTACAGATAACAGAAGTATTACATGCATGTACTGCCATTTTATTGAAAATATCTCATTTATTTCACTGTTTATATTTTATTTTTCAGTATCTATTTGAAAATGGCAGGGTGGATGATATATTTTCAGATATCTATTATACAAAGTTTACAGAGAGGCTACAGGAGGTGTTGAAAGATTGGCAACCTCAGGTCAGCTCTCTGGGTAAGTGAATGCCTACATGTGTATTTCTGTCGGAACACAAATGGATATGGCCAACCTTTTAGGCAATATAATTGTAGTTTTTGTTTCTTAAAAGAGTATTTACTGAAAAAATAAATCAGTGAAAGACATTTTACTCATACATGAGGAATATGAGAATGATCAGGGAGAAGGTAGGGCCGATCAGGGATAGCGGAGGGAACTTGTGCATGGAGTCTGAGCAGATAGGGGAAGCCCTAAATGAGTTTTTTGGTTCGGTTTTCACCAAGGAAAGGGAACTTGTTGTAAATGAAAACTTAGAGGAGCTGTGATGTAGTCTTGACCAGATCAAGATTGAGGAAGTTGATGTGCTAGAAATTTTGGAAAACATTAAGATTGATAAGTCCCAGGGCCAGACCAGATTTATCCTAGGCTCTTCAAGGAAGCGAGAAAGGAGGTTGCTAAGCCACTGGCGAGGATCTTTGCCTCCTCCCTCTCCACAGGAGTTGTACTGGAGGATTGGAAGGAGGCAAATGTTGTTTCTTTTCAAGAAAGGTAATAGGGAAGTCCCTGGCAATTACAGACCAGTCAGTCTTACGTCTGTGGTCAGCAAAATTTTGGAAAGAACTCTGAGGGATAGGATGTTTAACTATTTGGCAAAGCATAGTGTGATTAAAGGCAGTCAGCATGGCTTTGTGAGGGCAGGTCGTGCCTCACAAATCTTATTGAGTTCTTTGAGGAGGTGTTGAGACAGTGGATGTGGTGTATATGGACTTCAGTAAGGCATTTGATAAGGTTCCCCATGGTCGGCTCATTCATAAAGTCAGGAAGTATGGGATACAGGGAGATTTGGCTATCTGGATTCAGAATTGGCTGGCTGACAGAAGGCAGAGAGTGGTTGTGGATGGAAAGTATTCTGCCTGGAGGTCAGTGTTGAGTGGGATCCTGCAGGGCTCTGTTCTTGGGCCTCTGCTCTTTGTAGTTTTTATAAATGACTTGGATGAGGAGGTTGAGGGGTGGGTTAGTAAATTTACCAATGACGCCAAGGTTGGAGGTGTCATCGATAGTATAGAGGGCTACTGCAGGCTGCAGCGCGACATAGACAGGATGCAGAGGTGGGCTGAGAAATGGCACATGGAGTTCAACCTGGATAGATGTGCAGTGATGCATTTTGGAAGGTCAAACTTGAATGCTGAATATAGGATTAAAGACAGGAGTCTTGGCAGTGTGGAGGAACAGAGGGATCTGGGTGTTCAAGTGCATAGATCCCTCAAAGTTGCCACCCAAGTGGATAGGATTGTTAAGAAAGCACATGGTGGTTTGGCTTTCATTAACAAGGGGATAGAGTTTAAGAGCTGCGAGGTTTTGCTACAGCTCTACAAGTCCCTGGTGAGACCACACTTGGAATATTATGTCCAGTTCTACTCTAGGAAAGATGCAGGGGCTTTGGAAACTGTGCAAAGAAGGTTTACCAGGATGCTGCTTGGACTGGAGGGCTTGTCTTATGAAGAAAGGTTGAATAAACTCGGACTTTTCTCTTTGGAGAGAAGGAGGAAGAGAGGAGACCTGATAGAGGTGTACAAAATAATGAGTGGAATAGATAGAATCAATAGCCAGTGACTTTTCCCCACGGCAGGATTGACTGGTATGAGGAGTCATAGTTTGAAGATATTAAGAGGAAGGTAGGTTCTTTACGCAGAGAGTTGTGAATGCATGGAATGCGTTGTCACCTGTGGTGGTGGAAGCAGAGTCATTGGGGACATTTAAGTGACTGCTGGACATGCACGTGGATAGCAGTGAGTTGAGGGGTGCCTAGGTTAAGTTGTTATATTTTTACATTAGGATTAAACCTCAGCACAACATCGTGGGCCGAAGGACCTGTTCTGTGCTGTATGTTTCTGTTCTGTGAAAGACATGTTCAAGTGGCGTTTTGGCAGGTTTTCATGTGCAATCACCCGGGTAGACTATAGTCTACATTTCAGCACAACATGTTTGGATCAGGGGTAAGATTGAGAGCTTATCTCTTGAATGCGCTAACTGCATTTTGAATGTGCATATAGACTTAAGAAAGAAGTATGCTGTTTAAAAAGGGTGGTAAGGACAAGCCAGGGAACTATAGACCAGTGAGTCTGACGTCAATGGTGGGCAAGTTGTTGGAGGGAATCCTGAGAGACAGGATGTACGTGTATTTGGAAAGGCAAGGACTAATTAGGGATAGTCAACGTGGCTTTTTGTGTGGGAAATCATGTCTTCTCACAAACTTGACTGAGTTTTTTTGAAGTAACAAAGAAGATTGATGAGGGCAGAGCAGTAGATGTGATCTATATGGACTTCGGTCAGGCTTTCGACAAGGTTCCCCATGGGAGACTGGTTAGCAAGGTTAGATCTCATGGAATAGAGGGAGAACAAGACATTTGGATACAGAACTGGCTCAAAGGTAGAAGACGGAGGGTGGTGGTGGAGGGTTGTTTTTCAGATTGGATGTCTGTGACCAGTGGAGTGCCACAAGGATCAGTGCTGGGGCCTCTACATTTTGTCATTTGCATAAATGATTTGGATGTGAGCATAAGAGATACAGGTTAGTAAGTTTTCAGATGACATGAAAATTGGAAGTGTAGTGGACAGCGAACAACGCTTCCTCAAACTACAACAGGATCTTGACCAGGTGGGCCAATGGGCTGAGAAGTGGCAGATGAAGTTTAATTTAGATAAATTTGAGTTGCTGCATTTTGGGAAAGCAAATCTTAGCAGGACTTGTACACTTAATGATAAGGTCCTAGGGAGTGTTGCTGAACAAAGAGACCTTGGAGTGCAGGTTCATAGCTCCTTGAATGTAGAGTTGCAGGTAGATAGGATAGTGAAGAAGGCGTTTGGTATGCTTTCCTTTATTGGTCAGAGAATTGAGTACAGGAGTTGGGAGGTCATGTTGCAGCTGTACAGAACATTGGTTAGGCCACTGTTGGAATATTGCGTGCAATTCTGGTCTCCTTCCTATCAGAAAGGTGTTGTGAAACTTGAAAGAGTTCAGAAAAGATTGACAAGGATGTTGCCAGGGTTGGAGGATTTGAGCTATGGGGAGAGGATGAATAGGATGGGTCTGTTTTTCCTGGAGTGTCGGAGGCTGAGGGGTGACCTTATCAAGGTTCACAAAAGTATGAGGGGCATGGATAAAATAAATAGACCAAGTCTTTTCCCTGGGTTGGGGGAGTCCAGAACTAGAGGGCATAGGTTTTGGGTGAGAGGGGAAAGATATAAAAGAGACATAAGGGGCAGCTTTTTCACGCAGAGGGTGGTACGTGTATAGAATGAGCTGTCAGATTGCTGGAAAATCTCAACAGGTCTGGCAGCATCTGTGTAGAGTAATCAGAGTTAACATTTCAAGTCAAGTGACCCTTTTTCAGAACATTGAAGAAGGACTTCTGAAGGGTCACTGGACCGGAAACATTAGCTCTGATTTCTCTTCACAGATGTTGCCAAACTGGCTGATTTTTCAGCAATTTGTATTTGTGTTCCTTTTGAAGATAATTTGTTTCTTAAAAAATGCCTTTTATTTCAACTTCACAGTGGCACTTTTGTTCTGTGTTGTAACTGTTAATTCAACAACTGGATTGAGAACTGACTGAATTCTGTCTGGAATAAGAATGTTAATCAAACATTTAGGGTAGCATTTGACATTTGCAGCATATCTGGGAGTTTAGTGTTCATGCCAAATAGTTTGTCAAATCTGTGAGTATTGTATCATATGCTTAACAGGTTACATGATCCCTAGCCACATCACAGAGGAGATGTTGTGGGAATGCAAGCAACTTGGTGCTCATTCACCTTCCACCCTCCTTACAACTCTCATGTTCTTCAACACCAAGTGAGTTCCCTTTAAGTTATTTAACCCTGAAATACCTCATTATTTATTTACTTCAGGTGTGAAGTGCCTGTGTGGAAAGTTTCCTGGTTTTCTCTCCGATGTTATGAACTATTGATGATTTTTAGCATTTTATTACTGTAAAAAATGTTTTTGTTTCTTTTAAAATTCACTTGTGGGATGTGGGTGTCGCTGGCTGAGCCAGCATTTATTGTTCGTCCCTAGATGCAGTTGAGATTCTGGATTGAAATGAGGAAAGAACTGTTTTAAAACCAGGCACTGCACGGATTGCTGCTTAGTTTGATAGCGCATAACAATGCCTTTTATAATTGAAAGTAAACGTCCTCCTGTAACAAAAGATAGCATCCCTTAGGCACCAATGGTAAGAAGTAGAACAATGGGGTTAATGATCCAAACTGCTTCCTTAGTAGGAGTTTCTGCGTGACACTTAATTTTTGATTTAAATAAAACCAATATCTGCATATTTTAGTTTCAAATAAATGTGCAAAGAAAGAACCTTTTTATCTTTAGCTGATTTTATATTTCTACATCAACTTCACTAGAAATGTGTTGACTTTTTCTATGAAAGGCTCATTAATTCTTATTGTCCAAACAAGGTCCAACAGGGTTCCTAAATCCACTAGTTTAGGGAATGCTAGATGAACTGCTGCGTAGCGAGTTCCTGAAAATCTGAGAATCATTGTCATTTTATAGGTACATTTCATACAAGAATGATACTTACTGTGAACCAGAAAAGCTGCTTATGTCATCAGTGCTGTTGTTTGTAAACAAGAAACATTTATGGAATTCTGAAATATAACCAGTTTCCTGTACCATCAGGACTGTACCAACTATAGATTTTAGTCTTCAATCTTTTGTTTTAATACATGGTGTAGCATAAACAGTAATTAGACAATGTTATTCTCCTCCCGTGAGTAGAATGTTGATTTCATCTCCACCTTAGCTTAGAGGTTAACTTTGGTGCATGACTAGTTTGTGTTTGGGAAGCAAATGGTCTGTTTCTTGCAAACTGTTTGGGACCAGAATTAGGAATTTTTTGTTTTAACGGAGCCTGACTCTCTCTTTCCATTAAGGTACTTCCTGTTGAAGACTGTAGAACAACACATGAAACTGGCGTTCTCAAAAGTGGTGCGACAAACAAAGAAAAACCCTCTGAATCCCAAGGATAAAAGCACAAGTATTCGCTACCTGAAAGCATTGGGCTTACACCAAACAGGACAGAAAGGTCAGTGTCTTCTGACTTTAAGCTGTTAACCATATAACAGAGCAGCAGAAAACGAATTGAAGAAAATATTTGCACCTTCTTGGGTCTAAAGTATATAAAAGCAAAATATTGGAGATATCTGTAAACTCATTGAGCATGTAGTGTGTCTGCCAGCGCTGAGAAAGGCAGATTAGCATTGCAGATGAAACCTTTGGCAAAACAGGAATGATATTCTCCATGACCAGGGAGTTTAGAATAAGTAATCATAGTCTTAAGGATAAAGGATAGGCCTTTTAGCACAGAAATGAGAAATATCTTCAAAGTTTGTGAGAAGATTTGTAGCTCGGGTGCTCGTTGTTGTGGTTCTGTTCGCCAAGCTGGGAATTTGTGTTGCAGACGTTTCATCCCCTGTCTAGGTGACATCCTCAGTGCTTGGGAGCCTCCTGTGAAGCACTGCTGTGATCTTTCCTCCGGCATTTGTAGTGGTTTGAATCTGCCGCTTCCGGTTGTCAGTTCCAGCTGTCCGTTGCAGTGGTCGGTATATTGGGTCCAGGTCATTGTGCTTATTGATTGAATCTGTGGATGAGTACCATGCCTCTAGGAATTCCCTGGCTGTTCTCTGTTTGGCTTGTCCTATAATAGTAGTGTTGTCCCAGTCGAATTCATGTTGCTTGTCATCTGCGTGTGTGGCTACTAAGGATAGCTGGTCGTGTCGTTTCATGGCTAGTTGGTGTTTATGGATGTGGATCGTTAGCTGTCTTCCTGTTTGTCCTATGTAGTGTTTTGTGCAGTCCTTGCATGGGATTTTGTACACTACATTTGTGTTGTGAGCAAAACCAATGTAGTGTACAAAATCCCATGCAAGGACTGCACAAAACACTACATAGGACAAACAGGAAGACAGCTAACGATCCGCATCCATGAACACCAACTAGCCACGAAAAGACACGACCAGCTATTCTTAGGCACACACGCAGATGACAAGCAACACAAATTCGACTGGGACAACACTACTATTATAGGACAAGCCAAACAGAGAACAGCCAGGGAATTCCTAGAGGCATGGCACTCATCCACAGATTCAATCAATAAGCACATCGACCTGGACCCAATATACCGGCCACTGCAACGGACAGCTGGAACTGACAACCGGAAGCGGCAGATTCAAACCACTATAAATGCCAGAGGAAACATCACAGAAGCGCTTCACAGGAGGCTCCCAAGCACTGAGGATGTCAAGACAGGGAATGAAACGTCAGCAACATAAATTCCCAGCTCGGCGAACAGAACCACAACAACAAGAAATATCTTCACCCAGAGAGTGATGAGCCTGTGGAATTCTGTGCCACAGAAAGTGGTTGAAGCCAAAATGCAATGTTTTCAAGAAGGCGATAGACACATTTCTTGGGCTGAAGGGATCAAAGGATCTGTTGGAAAGCAGGGGCAGGGTAGTGAGTTGGGTGATCAGCCATGATCATTGTGTGGCACAGCAGGCTCGAAGGCCCAAATGGCCTATTTCTACTCCTGGTTTTCTGTTCCTGTGTAAAACACTAACCTGTTTCAATTGCTCAATTACAAGAACTTTGTTTTGTACTTCATTTCATGCCTGCAATCTCTGCCCAAACATTAATCAGAGAAACACTGATCCTTTGCTACCTCATTGCTAAAGATTTGCAGAGTATTGTGAAATTCATAAAGATTTGCTGAGTAATTAGCCTGATTAGCCTGATCCTATACTGTGAAGAGTAGTACGAAACTGAATAATGCCAGTGTCAAATTGTGTGAGAAGAAATACAAGTGGCTTTTTTTTGTGTGGGATGATTATGGGTGTAGAGGTATTATTGCTAGACTAGTAATCCAGCAACCCAGCAAATGCTCTAGGGATCTGGGTTCAGTTCCTGGCGCAGCAGCTTCCCTGTCAGGACAGAAAACTGACCTTGTAGAGGTGCTGATGCAACATGGTCAGGGAGTGGGGTGGTGGGGGGATGTTGCATAGGAGTCTTCTATTTTGGCATCAGGTCAAACATGGGCAAGGAAACCTGCAGATTTACCATATAACAGCCTCTCTCAATTGCCAATTGCCCATCTATGTCCTTTACATAAGAAGCAGGACTAATCCAATCTGGCCAGTTATGGCCCCATCAGTCTACTTTCAGTCATCAGTAAAGTGATGTACTGGAAAAGCACAGCCGGTCAGGCAGTATCTGAGGAGCATGAGAATTGACATTTCGCGCATAAGCTGTTAATCAGGAATCGCTTTACTGATGATTGAGAGTAGACTGATCTGACTGTAACTGGCCAGATTGGAATTGTCCTGCTTTTTGTGTACAGGACATAGATGGGCAATTGGTAATATTGTTGGGTAGATGCCAGTGTAGAAACTGCACTGGAACTGCTTGGTTAGGGGAGCAAAACGTTCTGGAGCACACATCTCCAGTACTACTGCTGGAATATTGTTATGGCCCATAGCCTTTACAGTATCCAGTGCTTCTAGCTGTTTCTTCATATCATGTGGAGTGAAATTAATTGGCTGAAGATTGGGTATCTGTAATGTTAGGGATCACTGGAAGACTTTTCCAGCACCCCACACTCAACTGTAATCTCCAGCATCTGCAGACATCACTTTCGCCGTTTGAGGACTTGTCTCCTGAGGTAGTAAGGGCTGAGGTTAGAAACAGGAAAGGAGAGGTCACCCCTCTTGAGAGTTTTCTATAAGCCTCTGAATAGTTCCAGAGATGTAGAGGAAAAGGTAACAAAGATAATTCTGGAGTAACAGGGTAGTTGTTATGGGGGCTTTAACTTGAATGGAAATACAATAGTTAGAATACTTCAGATGGGCCAGTTTTTGTTCAAAGTGTGCAGGAGGGTTTCCTGACACAGTATGTAGACAGGCCAACAAGGGGTTGAGGACACGTTGGATGTGGTACTGGGTAATGAACTTGGCCAGGTGTTAGATTTGTAGGTAAGTGAGTATTTTGGTGATGGTGACCACAATTCAGTTATGTTTACTTTCAAATGGAAAGAGATAGGTATATAATGCTGTGCAAGGGTTATTGCTGGGGGCAAGATAATTGTGATTTGGAAAGATTTAGGATGCATAGGTTGGGGAAGGAAACTGCAGGAAATGGGTGCAATTGAAATGAGCTTGTTCAAGGACAGTTACTGCGTGTCCTTGATAAGTATGTAACTGTCAGGCAGGGAGGAAGTGGTTGAGCGAGGGAACCGTGGTTTGCTAAAGAAGTTGAATCTCTTGTCAAGAGGATGAAAAAGGCTGAGTTAGGGCACTTGAGAATAGAATAGAAGAATACAGCGCAGTACAGGCCCTTCGGCCCTCGATGTTGCGCCGATCCAAGCCCACCTAACCTACATTAGCCCACTATCCTCCATATGCCTATCCAATGCCCGCTTAAATGTCCATAATGAGGGAGAGTCCACCACTGCTACTGGCAGGGCATTCCATGAACTTACGACTCGCTGAGTAAAGAACCTACCCCTAACATCTGTCCTATACCTATGCCCCCTTGTAATAGCTGACTCCATACGTGGAAAAAGATTCTCACTGTCGACCTTATCTAAACCCCTAATCATCTTGTACACCTCTATCAAGTCACCCCTAAACCTTCTTTTCTCCAATGAAAACAACCCCAAGTGCCTCAGCCTTTCCTCATACGATCTTTCTACCATACCAGGCAACATCCTGGTAAACCTCCTCTGCACCCGTTCCAGTGCCTCCACATCCTTCCTATAGTATGGCGACCAAAACTGCACACAATACTCCAGATGTGGCCGCACCAGAGTCTTATACAATTGCAACATGACCTCAGTACTCCGGAACTCAATTCCTCTACCAATAAAAGCCAGTACGCCAAATGACTTCTTCACCGCACTATTTACCTGGGTGGCAACTTTCAAGGATCTGTGTACATGGACACCAAGATCCCTCTGCTCATCCACACTACCAAGTATCCGTCCATTAGCCCAGTACCCCATCTTTTTATTACTCTTACCAAAGTGAATCACCTCACACTTAGCTACATTGAACTCCATTTGGCACCTTTCTGCCCAGTTCTGCAGCTTATCTATATCCCGCTGTAACCTGCCACATCCTTCCTCACTGTCTACAACTCCTCCGACTTTCGTATCATCCGCAAACTTGCTCACCCAACCTTCTAACCCCTCCTCCAGGTCATTTATAAAAATGACAAACAGCAATGGTCCCAAAACAGATCCTTGCGGAACACCGCTAGTGACGGCACTCCAAGATGAACCTTTGCCATCAACTACTACCCTCTGTCATCTTCCAGCCAGCCAACTCCTAATCCAAACCTCCAACTCACCCTCAATGCCATACCTCTGTATTTTTTTGCAGTAGTCTACCATGGGGAACCTTATCAAACGCCTTACTAAAATCCATATACACCACATCTATCGTTTTCCCCTCATCCACCTCCTTAGTCACCTTCTCAAAGAATTCAATAAGGTTTGTGAGGCACGACCTGCCCTTCACAAAACCATGCTGACTATCCTTGATCACATTATTCCTATCCAGATGTTCATAAATCCTATCTCTTACAATTCTCTCTAAGACTTTGCCCACAACAGAAGTGAGACTCACCGGCCTATAGTTACTAGGGTTATCCCTACTCCCCTTCTTGAACAAGGGAACCACATTTGCTAGCCTCCAATCTTCTGGCACTACTCCTGTAGACAATGAGGACATAAAAATCAAGGCCAATGGCTCTGCAATCTCCTCCCTTGCTTCCCAGAGAATCCTAGGATAAATGCCATCAGGCCCAGGAGACTTATCTATTTTCACCCTTTCCAGAATTTCCAACACCTCTTCTCTACATACCTCAAAGCCATCCATTCTACTTAATTGTGACTCAGTACTCACATCGACAACAATGTCCTGTTCCTGATTGAATACTGATGAAAAGTATTCATTCAATGTCTCCCCAATCTCTTCAGCCTCCACACGCAACTTCCCACTACTATCCTTGACTGGACCTATTCCTACCCTAGTCATTCTTTTATTCCTGACATACCTATAGAAAGCCTTAGGGTTTTCCCTAATCCTACCAACTAAGGACCTTTCATGTCCCCTCCTTGATGCTCTTAGCTCTCTCTTCAGGTCCTTCCTGGCTACCTTATAACTCTCAATCGCCCCAATTGAACCTTCACGCCTCATCTTTACATAGGCCGCCCTCTTCCATTTAACAAGGGATTCCAATTCCTTATTAAACCACGGCTCCCTCACACGACCCTTTCCTCCCTGCCTGACGGGTACATACTTATCAAGGACAATCAATAGTTGTTCCTTGAACAAGCTCCAAATATCAATTACGCCCTTGCCTTGAAGCTTACTTTTCCAAGCCACACATCCTAAGTCATGCCTCACCGCATCATAATTTCCCTGCCCCCAGCTATAACTCTTGCCCTGCAGTGCACACTTATCCCTCTCCATCACTAGAGTAAAAGTCACCGAATTGTGGTCACTGTCCCCAAAATGCTCACCTATCTCTAATTCTAACACCTGGCCTGGTTCATTACCCAGAACCAAATCCAGTATGGCCTCACATCTTGTTGGCCTATCTACATATTGTGTCAGAAAACCCTCCTGCACACATTGGACAAACAGAGTTACAAGTTAGCCAGAAAAGACCGAAAGAGAGCTAAGAGGAGCCAGGAGGGGACATGAGAAGTCGTTGGCAGATAGGATCAAGGAAATCCTTAAAGCTTTCTATAGGTATATCAGGAATAAAAGAATGACAAGAGTAAGATTAGGGCAAATCAAGGATAGTAATAAGAAGTTGTGTGTGGAGTCAGAGGAGATGGGGAAGCGCTAAATGAATATTTTTCATCAATATTCACACTGGAAAAAGCCAAAGTCGTTGAGGAGAGTACTGAGATCCAGGCTGCTAGACTAGACAGGATCGAGGTTCACGAGGAGATGTTGCAATTCTGGAAAGTGTGAAACTAGAGAAGTCCCCAGGGCCAGATGGGATTTATCCTCCGATTCTCTGGGAAACCAGGGAGGAGATTGCAGAGCCTTTGGCTTTGATCTTTGTCGTCATTGTCTACAGGAATAGTGCTGGAAGACTGGAGGACAGCAAATGTCAAGAAAGGGAGTAGAGGCAACCCTGGTAATTGTAGACCACAGAGCCTCACTTTTGGTTGTGGGTAAAGTGTTGGAAAAGGTTATATGAAATAGGATTTATAATCGAGAGAGAAATAAGTTGATGAGAGATAGTCAACACGGTTTTGTGAAGGGTAGGTCGTGCCTCACAAATCTTAGAGTTCTTTGAGAAGGTGACCAGACAGGTGGATGAGGGTAAAGTGGTTGATGTGTATATGGATTTCAGTAAGGCGTTTGATAAGATTCACAACAGTTAGCTATTGCACAAAATACAGAGGCATGGGATTGAGGGTGGTTTGTCAGTTTGGATCAGAAATTGGCAAGCTGAAAGAAGACAGAAGGTGGTGGTTGATGGGAAATGTTCATCCTGGAGTTCAGTGACTAGTGGTAGAGTGCAAGGATCTGTTTTGGGGTCATTGCTGGTTGTCATTTTTATAAATGACCTGGATGAGGGCGTGGCAGGATGGGTTAGTAAATTTGCGGATGACACTAAGGTTGGTGGAGTTGTCGATAGTGCTGAAGGTTACAGAGAGATATAGATAAGCTGCAGACCTAGGCTGAGAGGTGGCAAATGGAGTTTAATGTGGAAAAGTGAGAGATGATTCTCTTTGGAATGAGCAACAGAAGTAGAGTAGTATGCTAATGGTAAGATTCTTAGTAGTATAGATGGACATGAGACATCTGTGTCCATGTACATAAATCCCTGAAAGTTGCCACCCAGGTTGATAGTTGTTAAGAAGGCATATGGTTTGTTAGCTTTTATTGGTAGATGGATTGAGTTTCAGAACCATGAGGTCATGCGGCAACTGTACAAAACTCTGGTGCAACTGCACCTGGAGTGTTGCATACAGTTCTGGTCATCACAATATAGGAAGGATGTGGAAGCTTTGGAAAGGGTACATAGGAGATTTACTAGGATGTTGCCTGGTATGAAGGGAAGGTCTTATGAGGAAAGGCTGCATGACTTGAGTCTGTTTTCGTTAGAGAGAAGGTTGAGTGGTGACTTAATTGAGACATATAAAGGTAATTGGAGGCTTAAATAGGGTGGACAGTGAGAGCCTTTTACCTCAGATGGTGATGGCTAGCACAAGGGGTGATAGATATAGGACAGATGTCAGAGGTAGTTTCTTTACTCAGTAGTAAGGTGTGGAATGCACTGCTTGCAACAGCAGTAGACTCACCAACATTAAGGGCATTTAAATGGTCATTGGACAAACAATGCATGAAAATGAAATAGTGTAAGATAAGTAGGCTTCAGATTGGTTCCACAGGTCGACGCCACATTGAGGGCTGAAGGGCCTGTACTGCGCAGTAATGTTCTATGTTCTAGAAGCTGAACTGGCGATGTAAATACAGTGGCTTTGAGAGGATATCAGAGGATTTTCTTTATATTCATGCATGGCATGTGGGCATCACTGGTTAGGCCAGCATTTATTGGCCATGTCCAATTGTCCAGAGGGCAGTTAAGATTCAACCACAGTGTTGTGCATCTGGAGTGTAGGCTAGGCCAGGTAAGGATGGCAGAGTCCCTTCCTTAAAGGATAGTAGCGAACCAGATGGGTTTTTCCTGACAATCAACATTTGATTTCAGGGCTTTCATTGAACTATTATTTCCAGATTTTTAATTGAGTCAAAATTTTACCATCTGCCATGGCAGATTTGAACCCAGACCCTCCGATCATAACCAGACTTTCTGGATTAATAGTCACCGTGTAGCCTACATTGTGATTTCACAAAACCTGCTCACCATTTCCAAGGCACCGGTCTGGAGTCTGATGGAATACTTCCCACTTGCCCGGATGGTGCAGCTGCTGCAACAATCAACATCCGGGATAAAGCAGCCCCCTTGATAGGTGCCACATTCACAAACGTTCACACCCTCAACCACCAGTGCTCAGTAGCAACGGTGTGCACTGCAGAAATTCATTGATGCTTCTTGGATGGCAAACCCACAACTATTTCCATCTGGAAGGACAATGGCAGCAAATACATGGGAACCTCCCCCAACCGGCCTCTGAAAGTTTCCCTCTAAGCCACTTGCATTCCTAACCTTGAAATATATTACCAATCATTTTAGTATCACTGGGTCACTATCCTGGAACTTATTCCCTAACGGCATTGTGGGTCTACCTGCACCACATCAGCTGTGGTGGTTCAAGAATGCAGCTCGCCACGACCACCTCAAGGGCAACTAGGGACGAACAATAAATGCTGGCCCAGCCAACAACAAAGCACATGTCCCATGTATGAATTAAAATTTCTTTCTTTTGCATCACTGACCGGTATGGAAACTGCACACTATTTAATATGCTTCATATGAAGGGGAATTATCTAGGTTCTGCCATCTTTCAAACGTATGAATTCTGAGCAGGAATAGGCCAGCTGACCCTTGACCCTGATCTGCTTTCCAGTAAGATTATGGTGGATGAGATTTACTCCATTTATCTCTGATAACCTTTCACCCTGGCACAGGGTCAAAACCCTGGTGCTACTTTCCCCTCAGCACTGCAATCCACATTGAAAAGACTGCTCTAGCTCAAGGAGGTCCCTCATCAAGGTGGCAAAAGTGAGACTGCAGATGCCGGAAATCAAAGTCTAGATTAGAGTGTTGCTGGAAAAGTACAGCAGGTAAGGCAGCATCCGAGGAGCGGGAGAATCAAGATTTCGGGCAAAAGCCCTTCATCAGGACTGAAGGCAGGGACCCTCCAGGGTGGAGAGATAAAATCTGCCTGACCTACTGTGCTTTTCCAACATCATTGTAATGTAGAGGTCCCTCATCATCACTACCTTTCAGGGCAATTTAGTGTTAAGCAATAATTTTTTTCTTTTGCAAATCTATAATAATGAGTAAGATGATGGGTTTTATAATGTACTATTGAGATCTGTCTCTTGATTGAATTTAAATATGAAAGTTAGGTATTAAGTTATGCCGGGGCAATGTTTTGAGCAATTAGTTTTGCGCAGTAAATTAGTTTTTGAGCAAAGTGTGTTGTTTTTTTGTTAGGTATTTTCTGGGTTTATAGATTGTTTAAAGGGCAGAGATGACTTTTGTTAGTGATATATTCTTCCTATAGGTTGTGGGTGTTGAGAGAGCATTTCAGTGTTCCTGGAGACCATGTCTGCAGGAAGTGTGTTTAGATGCACATCCTATTGCATTGCATAGATTGGTTGGTGTGGCATTTAGAGGCAACAAGGAATTTACAGGAGCCAGGGGATGTGATGAATAGCAGTTTCTGGAAGGTAGGAAAGAAAGTCAGATTGCTGGGTTACCACTAGGAAAGATAGGAGAGGTACGCAGGTAGTGCTGGAGTCTCCTGTGGCTATCCCCATCGCAAACTAGTATGCTGATTTAGTTACTGGAGGGATTATGGCCTTTCAGCAGAATGTAGCACTGATAGTTAGATTTCTGGTACCATGAATGGCTCTACTATAGAGGGGTATATCAGTTTTGATGCGATTGCTTGTGATGAGGCAGGCATTTCTGTGGATGTCAGCGAGACATCTTAATAGTGTGTTGCCTCCCTGGTGCCAAGGTTAAGGATGTCCCTGAGCAGGTGCAGAATATTCTGAAAGAGGAGAGTGACCAGTTGGAGGTCGTTGTACATGTTAGTACCAAAGTCATGAGCAGAGAAAGCGATGAGGTTCTTTAGAGAGAATATAGGAAATTAGATTAAAAAGTAGGTCCTTGAGAGTAGTAATATCTGAATTACTCCTGGTACCATGTGCTAGAGAGAGGATGAGGAGGATACAGCAGATCAATACATGGCTAAGGAGCTGGAATGAGGGGCAAGGGTTCACATTTTAATGTGCTTCCACTACATTTTGAGGAAGAAAGTTCTGAATACTCATGACCCTGTGAGGGAAAGAAATGTCATCTCATCTCACTCTGCTGAGACCCCTCAGGATCTTATACTTTGAGTTGTCTCTTACTCCAGGGGATACAAGCCTAGACTGTCTAACCTTTCCTCATTAGACAACTATTAATTTTAATAAAATTTCAAAATGTTTCTGCTGTCCTATAAATGGCATTTTAGAGTGAACTTTATTCATGTGTTTCAGGTTCAAAACTAGATTTCGAATATTCAAATAACGTGCAGAAGCATGCTAGACTGAAGACATTCCAGTATAATTCTGCATTCTCTTGTGTAAAAATGTAGCAAGCATCCTTCCAGGGCAGTGTTGTATGAGCTATTGACTTGGAACAGTCAATTATGTTGGTTCAAGCGCACATGCTAACTGATGCTTTTAGCATAAATATTGAAGAAAGAATAGTCAGTGGGCTTGTTTTTAGATTAAGGTGGTCAGGTGATGCAAGTAGGCTAGAGGAACATCACAATAGTCAAGTCTGAAGATTCCAAACACGAGTGCAGATTTCAAGAATGGAGGGAGGTGATGGTAGGGGAAGTGGTGGTGGTAGTAGATTTATAAATGAATTATATGAAAGCATGGTGGAAGCAGGTTCAGTAATAACTTTCAAAGGGATTTGGATAAATGGATATGAAGTCCTTGCAATGGTAATGTATTCAGTTTAAAAGAGTGGACGTAGCTACTGTGAGTCAAACAGCCTCCTTTTATACTGTGCCTTTTCTGTACTGTTCCTTCACCCCTGTGGTTTGCCTTCCTATACAATAAACCTCAATTTTAAAACTTTCCTCTTTGGTAAAATCTTGCATGATCTTCTATGCCCAGCCTATGTAATGTCCTTTCCTCCAGCCCTACCACTCTAATTCTGGCCATATGTATCTCCAAATTTGATCATTCCACTAATGGTAATTAGGCCTGCCATTTCCTGAACCTGATCTTCTGGAATTTCCTCCCACCTTTAAGGCACTCTTTTAAAAACTTCTCTTTAACACTTTCTTAATCCATCCTTTATTTGGTGCTAGTCCTATCAGTGCCTGGATCTCTCTCGTCTTTTAGGAGCGTGGTAGTGGAGACAGTTAATGGTTTTAGAAGGAACTTGTAGGGCATTGGCATTTGCTGAATTATTCTACAGAGCGCTGATGTTGATTTGATTGATCAATGGCAGCCTCCTATCCTGTAATGATTCTAATTATATAATGCTGCTATGGACATTATGGGAAGCCTAGTGCATCATACACTTGCCTCTGAAAGTTCAAGTCCAGGGATTTTAGCAGGAAAATTCAGGCTGGCATCCCAGTGCAGTGCTGAGTGATTGCTGCACTGTCAGAGGTTCTGAATGATAAGTCGTTAAGCTGAGGCTGCTGCATCCTCCATTTGGATCTAAAAGATCCCATGATTTGATTTTTAAAGAGCTGAGGGACTGTCCCGTATATTTTAACCAATATTTTTCCCCCTTTCAGTATTATTGCATTTTATCTGATCAATACCATGTTAATATTTGTGGAAGCTTGTTGTGTGCAAAATGGCTGCAGTATTTTTTACATTACACAAGTAATTTCATTTCCCAAAGCATCTTGCAGGCAATGCAGTATTTCTGATGTCCCAAGCAGATGAAATAAATAAATATAGCATTGGGATCTGAGCGAATGGCAGTGGGGAGGGAGAGATTATGAGAATTGATTTTTGGAGGAACTAGGAGGTTGTGATGTAGGGTCAACAAGTGAAGCCATTGCTCTCTTTGATCTGACACTTCAAAAAAACCAAGCGGCAGTCACTCTGCAATGGTCAATGGGCCTGAGTGTTCCAGGTTTGAGAACACGCGCCATGTTTCTGCAAACTTCTCTGTAAATGTAACCCTTTAAACCGGTCAATTTAGTATGCCTGCTTTACCTCTTCCATAACCAATATATCCTTTGAAATGTGGTGTCCCAAACTGAACAGCCTACAGATAGATTCCCGACTATGACTCCGTACAACTGATGCAGCGCTTATTCATTTTGACTTCTAGTCCCCCATACCAAACGCCAACATTCATTACCCTGCTTAATTTCCTTCTGTTCGTGCACTAACATCAAATACTTAAGTCTCAATCACTTTGCAACTCTGCTATACATGATTCGGAGATGCCGGTGTTGGACTGGGGTGTACAAAGTTAAAAATCACACAACACCAGGTTATAGTCCAACAGGTTTAATTGGAAGCCCACTAGCTTTCGGAGCGACGCTCCTTCATCAGGTGATTGATGAATCACAATCACCTGATGAAGGAGCGTCACTCCGAAAGCTAGTGTGAGATTAGATTATTACATTAGATAACATTAGTGTGGAAACAGGCCCTTCGGCCCAACAAGTCCACGCCGAAGCGCAACCCACCCATACCCCTACATTTACCCCTGACCTAACACTACGGGCAATTTAGCATGGCCAGTTCACCTGACCTGCACATCTTTGGACTGTGGGAGGAAACCGGAGCACCTGGAGGAAACCCACGCAGACACAGGGAGAACGTGCAAACTCCACACAGTCAGTCGCCTGAGGCGGGAAATGTGGTGTCACACTGTGCCACCGTGCCGTGTGCTTCCAATTAAACCTGTTGGACCATAACCTGGTGTTGTGTGATTTTTAAACTCTGCTATACATGGTTTATCACATTTATGCACATGTTCTGATTTGTTTTTCTTGGACCCAAAGCAAATGAATTTGTTATTTCAGACAAGGAACTCCCAGCTGTCAGTTTGTCTACTCAGTCCATCCATATACTTTTTGTAACTTACGCACAGTTGTGCAGGTGGAAGTATCTCCAAACGTTGGCATCTTCAAAACTGGAAATTTAGCTTGCTAGGAGAGTGAAAGGGTTTTTTGTTCCCTTTATACCACTCCCACCTTCACCTTCAAGAAACTTGCTATTGCACTTGGCAGCCCCACAGGGCTGAAGGATGATGTGAGTCAACAACATCTGGGGAGACAACAACCTTAGTGGTATTATCACTGGACTGTTAATCTGGGGCTTTAGGTTCAAATCCTGCCACAGGATTGTAGAATTTGAATTCAATAAGTATCTGGAATTATGAGTGTATAGATGACCATGACTCTGTTGTTGTTTGTCAGAAAAAACCCACCTGGTTCATTAATGTCCTTTTCGAGGGGGAAACTGCCATCCTTACCCGGTCTGGTGTAAATGTGACTCCAGAACCACAGCACTATGGTTGACTCTTAACTGCCCACTGGGCTATTAGGGATGGGCAATAAATGCTGGCTTACCCAGTGATGTCGTCATCCCATGGATGAATTTTAAAAATTGTACTGAGGTGCCATACATCAGAGGCCAAACAGCACATCGTTTATACGCGTGTAAAAGTCAAAATTTTTAGACTAATTTTTAAAGGTTAAGTTTACGGGATCGACTATCACATGAATACTACTTTTGAGGATAGAAATTTATGCACAATGAATTAGTAATTCCATGAGTGCTATGGGGAACTGAGTTCAGCTGAGCGGCACACAAAGGAAGGTTGTTACCTGACTGACCTGATGCATCTTAAAGTTTCTTACATTCTTCCATTTCCCTCCATTTTCTATCCTCTAATGTTGTTTTAGTTTTTCAAACTAACATTTTAAGCTTTTATTTCTGATTTTAAAAAAATTATCAGGTTTCACTCTCGCCAGTCTCACCAATCACTGAGAAATTGTCAGCAGCTACATAGTGAAGTAAATGCATTTGGTCTAATATAGGAAATGGTGTAATAAACTAATCAGACTAATTATAGTGCTCGTTCAAGAATGAACTTAAGAAATCCGTAGCCTAACATTGGTATGAATTATACATCAAAACACATAATAGCACAAAAAAAATTATTTCCTCGTCATAACATTTATGTATAGGATGTACAAAGTTAAAAATCACAACACCAGGTTACAGTCCAACAGGTTTAATTGGAAGCACTAGCTTTTGGAGCGCCGCTCCTTCATCAGGTGGTTGTCTGCTTGCCTGCATTTCTGAGAAACTTGATGCCTGTGTTGATATGAGCGATCTTCTTGGAGATCCTCTCCACTTTAAGCTGGCAGTTAGTGGTATCGATAGTAGTCGTAATTTGGAGATGCCGATGTTGGATTGGGGTGTACAAAGTTTAAAAATCACAACACCAGGTTATAGTCCAACAGGTTTAATTGGAAGCACTAGGGTTTCTGAGCGCCGCTCCTTCAGGTGATTGTCTTTTCTGCTTGCCTGCATTTCTGTAGAAACATGATGTCTGTGTCGACATGAGCGATCTTCTTGGTAGATCCTCTCCACTTTAAGCCGGCGGTTAGTGATGTCGATAGTAGTCAAGATTTGGAGATGCCGGTTTTGGACTGGGGTGTACAAAGTTACAAATACAACATTAATGAAGGAGCGGCGCTCTGAAAGCTCGTGCTTCTGATTAAACCTGTTGGACTATAACCTGGTGTGGTGTGACTTTTAAATTTGTACACCCCAGTCCAGCACTGGCAGCTCCAAATCATATATAGGATAATGCCTTGATTCACAAACATTGATCTATTATCTGTGAACTGCTGTACTTGGCAGGATATTCCTGGGGATACATCCAGGTAAGTTATTTGTGTGGAACTGAAAAATAAGAAAGGAATGATCTCCTGATTGGGATTGTATTATAGATGCGTAATAGTCAACGGGAAATTGAGAAACAAATTTGTAAGGTGATTTCAGTTATCTGTAAGAATAACAGAGTGGTTACGGTAGGCGGTTTTAACTTCCCAAACATAGATTGGGACTGTCATGGAGAGGAACGTATGTGTACAAGAAAATTTTCTGATTCGATATGTAGATATTCCTACTAGAGAAGGTGCAAAACTTGACCTACTCTTCAGAAATAAGGCAGGGCAGGTGACTGAGGTGTCAATGGGGGAGCACTTTGGGGCCAGCGTCCATAATTGTATTAGTTTTAAAATAGTGATGGAAAAGGAGAGACCAGATCTAAAAGTTAAAGTTCTAAATTGGAGGAAAGCTAATTTTGTCGGTATTGGGGACAGATGTTCGCAGGGAAAGGGACGGCTGGAAAATGGGAAGCCTTCAGAAATGCGATGAGTCCAAAGACACACTATTCCTGTTAGGATGAAAGGAAAGGCTAGTAGGTATAGGGAATGCTAGATGACAAAAGAAATTGAGGGTTTGATTTTTTAAAAAAAAAGTATATGTCAAGTACAACCAGGAGAGATTGAGGAATCTTTAGACTATAAAGGTGTAGGAATATTCTTAAGAGGGAAATCAGGAGGGCAAAAAGGGGACATGGGATAGCTTTGGCAAATAAGGTTGAAGAGAATCCAAAGGGATTTTATAAATATATTAAGGACAAAAGGGTAACTCAGGAGAGAATAGGGCCCCTCAAAGATCAGCAAGATGGCTTGTGCGTGGAGCTGCATGGGATAGGGGAAATACTAAATGTGTATTTTGCATCAGTATTTACTGTGGAAAAGGACATGGAAGACATAGAATGTGGGGAAATAAATGGTGACATCTTGAAAAATGTCCATATGACAGAGGAGGAGGTGCTGAATGTCTTGAAACGTATAAAAGTGGACAAATCCCCAGGATCTGATCAGGTGTACCATAGAGTTATGTGGGAAGCTAGGGAAGTGATAGCTTGCCCCTTGCTGAGATATTTGTATCATCGATAGTCAGAAGTGAGGTGACAGATAACTGGAGGTTGGCTAACGTGGTACTCCTATTTAAGAAAGGAGGTAAGGAAAGGCCAGGGAATTATAGACCAGTGAGCCTGACATCGGTGGTGGGCAAGTTGTTGGAGGGAATCCTGAGGGACAGGATTTACATTTATTTGGAAAGGCAAGGACTGATTAGGGATAGTCAGCATGACTTTGTGCGTGGGAAAATATGTCTCACAAACTTGATTGAGTTTTTTAAAGAAGTAACAGAGGATTATTGAGGGCAGAGTGGTGGACGTGATCTGTGTGGACTTCAGTAAGGTGTTTGACAAAGTTCCTCATGGGAGACTGGTTCGCAAGTTTAGATCTCATGGAATAGAGGGAGAATGAGCCGTTTGGATACAGAACTGGTTCACAGGTAGAAGACAGAGGGTGGTGGTGGAGGTTTGTTTTTGATTGGAGGCCTGTGGTATGCCATAAGGATCGGTGCTGGGTCCACTGCTTTTTGTCATTTATATAAATGATTTGGATGTGAACATAGGAGGTGTAGTTAGTAAGTTTGCAGATGGCACCAAAATTGGAAGTGTCATGGACAGCAAAGAAGGTTACCTCAGAGTATAACATGATCTTGATCAGATGGGCCAATGGGCTGAGAAGTGGCAGATAGAGTTTAATTTAGATAAATGTGAGGTGCTGCATTTTGGAAAAGCAAATCTTAGCAGAACTTGTACAGTTGATGGTAAGGTCATAGGGAGTGATGATGAACAAAAACCTTGGAGTGCAGGTTCATAGCTCCTTGAAAATAGTCGCAGGTAGATAGGACAGTGAAGGTGTTTGGGATGCTTTCCTTTATTAGTCAAACCATTGAGTATAGGAGTTTGGAGGACATGTTGTGGCTGTACAGGACATTGGTTAGGCCACTGTTGGAATGTTGGGTGCAATTCTGGTCTCCTTCCAATCTGAAAGATGCAGTGAAACTTGAACGGGTTCAGAATAGATTTATAACGATGTTGCCAGGGTTGGAGGATTTGAGCTATGGGGAGAGGTTGAATAGGCTGGGGCTGTTTTCCCTGGAGCATCGGAGGCTGAGGGGGTGACCTTAGAGGTTTATAAAATCATAGGATAAATAGACAAGGTCTTTTCTCTGGGATGGGAGAGTCCAGAACTAGAGGACATAAGTTTAGAGTGAGAGAGGAAGATATAAAGAGACCTATGGGGCAACTTTTTCACGCAGAGGGTGGTGCATGTATGGAAAGAGCTGCCAGAGGAAGTGGTGGAGGCTGGTACAATTACAGCATTTAAAAGGCAACAGGATGGCGTATATGAATAGGAAGAGATTTTAAGAGGGGTATGGGCCAAGTGTTGGCAAATGGGACTAGATTAGGTTAGGACATCAGGTCAGCATGGATGAGTTTGACCAAAGGGTCTGTTCCTGTGCTGTACATGTCTATGACTCTGACTTTATAACTAGGGTAGGCATTTAAATGAAATCAATTTTTAATGTGAAAATTCCAGAATTTTTGGCCAAAAAAAGGGGTCAACTTTTACATTGACTTCTATTCTAGTATATACATTGTTTGCAACAAGTTTAGCTACTTAAAATACTATGCCCAGAAGTAGATATGGCACTGGGGACTGAAGGACTCTGGACAGATTACAGAAGAAATTTGTTAGAATGTAACCACAACAGATCACCTATCTCTGCTTCCAGAGTTGGGAAACTATTGGTGGTCTGTTAATTGTAGAGAATGGCAAGAGACTTGCATTTATAGAGAACATTTTGCAACTTCAAGACATCACAAAGCACTTCACAGCAGATAGATATGTGGCAGAAATTTGGGAGAATAAATCTCAGCCAGCTTAGAAAATCTTTGGTGATGTTCATTGAAGAATGAATGTTGACTAGGAGATTGAGATGTTCCCAGTGTTGGATCTGAAAAGATTAATAGCTGATTGAGGGCAATAGCACCACCTGCTATGGTGGTGATCTGAGGATTTAAAGAGCGAGTCAAGTAGGATCTTATGAGACACCAATGGCCAGGTCTTCCCAACAGTTTTTACAGTAATGCAGAACCTATTATAATGTGTAGATGTTTACAGGGATGCAGAAATTCTTGTTCACTCTACCAAACTCACTAGACTAGAGGGTGCATGCTCTAATCCAGCCATTCTGAACAGGGGCCATATGACCCTGTTAGGTGCCCTAGTACATTTGAAGGGGGCCACAGACTGAAGGGGAAGGAGAGCCCCAAGGGTTTATGGAGGCCCTGGTAACTGAACCAATGAAATACCTAAGCCTAACCTAATTTGGAGACCGATATCATGAAACTTGCAGAAAAGCACCAAGCTCCAGGATCGCATTAGGCCTGATGGATGTTTAATTTCATAGTCATTTTTTAAAAAGTTTTGTCTGGTATGTCGAAATGTTCGTGTTTTCCTGGTGTTCAATAATAAATGATTTTGTCTATCTGTTCATGTTTTATTCATGTTTGAAAGAGAGGCCCTGGAAGCTAAGAATTCCTAGGGGGGCCTTGGCCCAAAAACAGTTGAGAATCACTGCTCTAAACCATGGAAAACTTTAAAGGATACATACACCTCCAAGAAATAGATGGCCAGATACATAGCACCCTGAACTTTTGAATTATTGCCCAGGGATATTTTACTTCCATCTGAGCACGCCAGCTAAAAACTCAGCTCGAGACCAAGTGTGAGACTTTAACCAAATCTTGTGACTTGAGGTGGGAGTGCCACCCACTGAACTCTGGCTGCAATCAGACAGCAGGCTTGATAGAGCTATGTAAAATCTCATGGTTAAATAAACTAAATAGTGAAGCTATTTCTCAGTAGCGATTGGGTTACTAATTAGGGGTCACCTATTAAAGGTGATAGATAAAAGAACTAGTGGCAACATACCAAGAGCATAGTTCCTGAAAGTGGGATCACAATTGGACAGGGTGGTGAAGAAGGTGTTGGCATGTTTGCCTTCATTGGTCAGAACATTGAGTATAGGAGTTGGGATGTCATGTTGCAACTGTACAGGACATCGGTGAGACCACTTCTGGAATACTGCAGACAATTCTTGTCACCCTTCTACAGGAAAGATACTGTTAAACAAGAGAGGGTGCAGAAAGGATTTACAAGAATTTTGCCACGATTGGAGGATATGAGCTATAGAGAGAGGCTGAGTAGGCTGGAGCTTTTTTTTTTTCCCTGGTGCGACGGAGGCTGAGGGGGTGACCTTTATAGAGGTTTGTAAAATAATGAGAACACAGATTTCGTGAATAGACAAGGGTCTTTTTTCCTAGGGTGGGGGAGTCCAAAACTAGAGGGCATAGGTTTAAGGTGAGAGGGGAACGAAGGGGTGACATTTTGATACTGAGGGTGGTGCGTCTATGGAATGAGGAAGTGGTAAAGGCTGATACAATTACAACATTTAAAAGTCATCTTGATGGGCATATGAATAGGAAGGGTTTAGAGGGATTTGGGCCAAATACTGGCAAATGGGACTTGGTCGGATTGGGATGTCTGGTCGGTGCAGACCCGTTGGACCGAAGAGTCTGGTTTCTATGCTGTATGACTGAGTCTGAGTAAAAACTTCTATAGGAGAAAGTGAGGACTGCAGATGTTGGAGATCAGAGCTGAAAATGTGTTGCTGGAAAAGTGCAGCATCCAAGGAGCAGGAGAATTGACGTTTCGAGCATGAGCCCTTCAGGAACATGTCCTGATGTTTCCTGAAGAAGGGCTCATGCCCGGAACGTCGATTCTCCTGCTCCTTGGATGCTGCCTGACCTGCTGTGCTTTTCCAGCAACACATTTTCAACTAAAAGCTTCTATACACTGGGAGATTAGGTTTGGAATCCATTACCTGATAGTTGCAGATGCAAGCTAAAATGGAATTGGAAAAAACTTGGAACAGTTGCAAGGTGATGGCAAAAGTGCAGGGGAATGGGACTAACTAGGAGGAGCAGGCACAGACTGAGTTACATGGTCACCTGTGCTACATTTCTGTGACTCTAGTAATGTGTAATCTGCAATATCTTGTTTCCAATTGTTTCAGTTACAGACGATATGTATGCAGAGCAGTCAGAGAATCCAGAAAACCCATTGCGGTGTCCCATCAAACTCTATGACTTCTACCTCTTTAAATGGTGAGAATATTTGCATTCTGATTAATGTTTCAGGATATGTTTTCTGTAAGTTGCCACAATCCAATGCTTATTGCTGCTTGTGACTTTAAATTGGATCAGATCTATTAATCTGTCCTGTTATTCTTCTGGCCTTCTATCATTCCTTGTTTGGTATCGCAAATCAGTCCAATAAATGAATATTTCATCACTAATAAATATTCTTTTACCAATCCAATATCTGGGTAAGTGTAGTGAAACCCAGTAATTGAAGAAGTGACCCTTGCTGTTGCTATATTGGAGTATGAGGATTACTCTCCTGGATTACTCTCTTTACTAGAGTATAAGGATTACTCTCATATGACTAGAGTCTGGCTGGCTCAGGTGATAAACCTGCTAGCTCATACAGGTACAGATGTCTCAAATGTGTCCTTCCACAAATTAGTGATGTCTGAAGTAGAACTGCAGTTTTATTTGCACCAGACAGGAATGAACAATTATTGCAGTTCACCCATGCGCTCTTACTTTTGCCATTACTTTTCTACCATCATCCCTTAAGTAGCATCCCCTTTTATAGCCTCCCCTGTCCAGCCTGAAGATCCAATACCTCAGAATGTTGATTTGTCAGTGCTGCCCCTCCCTCAACCACGTCTCTGTCATGACGACAACATTGAAGCTTCATTTGTCAGTCCACACCCTTAACTCATCTGTCTGTCTTCTAATATTCCTACTATCAAAATAGAGGCCATCAAGCCTTGCCTTGCTTCCTGGAAACTCAACATGGTTGGATTCCCTCTGCCTTGGTTCTTTACTAAAGTACTCTGAGTATCGATTGTACTAACAGTGTCCCCTGCCCCTGCTGAACTTGTTTAAATTCTTCCAGCAGCATGACCAAACCCACCCACAATGATGTTGGTCCCATTCTGGATCCGGTGCAGACCATCCTGCTTATACAGGTTCCACCACCTCCAGAAACTGTCCCAGTGATTCAGGAATCTCAAAGCCCCTCTCCTGCACCAACTCTTGAGCCATTCATTCAGCTGCCCTTTTCTCCTATTTTATAGTCACTAGCAAGTGGCATTGGGAGTAATCCAGATATTTACAACCTTTTGTGTATGACTCTGACTAAAATTTGAATTTACTTGGTCTCAGTTGCTAAATTTTCTAATTACTTAACGTTAAAGATACTCCCTTTTAACTTTAGTCTCTTTCGCTATTGTCTGATTTTTATTTATCTCTGGTGTTTTGGAGTTTACCCCTTCATATCTTACAGCTCTTGGGCCTTGGTTTGCTCCTGCCCCCACTGATCTGTGAATGGAGTTAGGAAAACAATACAGCCGCAAAAAAGAAAAACCTCTCTCTTCCCCCATTTCATCTAACGCTCACATTTACTGAACTTACTGATCAATTTTTTTAAATATTTGTTCATCAGGTGAGGGTATCACTGGCTGGGGTAGCCTTTATTGTCCATCCCTCCCCATTCCAAAGGACAGCTAAGAGCCGACCACAGATTGGAGTCACATTTCGGCCAAACCAGGTTGATGGTGTATTTCCTTCCCGAAAGGGCATGAAAATCAAATGGGTTTTTTAATTGTTGCCTTTAGGTTAGCTTTTTATCTGGATCTTTTATTGAATACATACTTAGCTCTGTGCCATTTGAACCCATGTCATGAGAACATTACTGAGCTGAAAATGTGTTGCTGGAAAAGCGCAGCAGGTCAGGCAGCATCCAAGGAGCAGGAGAATCGATGTTTCGGGCATGAGTCCTTCTTCAGGACCCGAAACGTCGATTCTCCTGCTCCTTGGATGCTGCCTGACCTGCTGCGCTTTTCCAACCACACATTTTCAGCTCTGATCTCCAGCATCT
Source organism: Chiloscyllium plagiosum (assembly GCF_037043375.1). Taxonomy (NCBI): domain Eukaryota; kingdom Metazoa; phylum Chordata; class Chondrichthyes; order Orectolobiformes; family Hemiscylliidae; genus Chiloscyllium; species Chiloscyllium plagiosum. The sequence goes on from NW_028270152.1 coordinate 1,198,790, forward strand.
GCAGCCCTCACTTTCTCTCATGAGAACATTAGCCTTGGCTCCTGGATAACTACGCCAGTGACACCGCCATACACTACCATTTTATCCCCTAATCTTGATACTTATGATCTCCCCTTTCTGGCACTACACTTGTAAATCTATTTTTTGTACTTTGACTCCACTGAGGAAAAGCTCTTATTGCATAGAATGCAGTAGTGCAGTAACCTAGGAGGAAGGTTTGTGTTGAGAGATGTGGGAAGAATTCTGTTTTTCCCAAATAACCAGCAAAAATGTTTGTTTAGTCCCCAGAGTGTGAAGGGCAGAAATGACACCTTTTACCTGACGCCTGAGCCTGTGGTGGCCCCAAACAGCCCGATCTGGTACTCCACCCAACCCATCAATAAGGAGCACATGGAACAAATGTTGACTCGGATTCTGACAGTGCGGGAAATCCAGGAAGCTTTTGCCATAGCTGCTGCGAACCTGCACTAAACCCTGGATGTAAACCAAGGAACTAAATGCACCTTGTGTACTGCGGCAACACAGATTCATCTGCCACAGATTAGTGCAGCTTCAACAGAGTCTTTTGGAAGTTTCAGGAAAATATCATCAGATGTGTATCTGCAGATAATATAGTTTAATCGGGTTTCAATACCAGATACAAGGAATCTGGCAATTACTTTTCTCAGTGGGCAATTTGTTTTTTTTTGTTTTGAACCCATAGCAGCATTTTGTTGGATGCAGAAAATCCTGTCGACATCTGGAAACCCTGTCATGAACTCCCGTCGCAAGGAATGTCAGAACCCTCGGGGAACACCTCATGTGATTGGTGTAAGACAGGCTTGTTATAACATTTCTACCAATTGCTGGCTTTGACTGGGCCTCCACTGAAAGGAATTGGACATGAAAGGGCGAATGAGAAACTGATGAAGGTTTATAAAATTAACAAGTTTTTCAGTACTTAAAAAAAAAAATGATGTTTTTAGACAGTGACTAGAACTGAAGACATTTCACACATCTGGCCTTGTGCAGAGGCCTTGACTCCAGGCACAGTGCACAGAGAAATTATTGTAATATACTCGTGTACCATTATAAAGAGACCTTTCTGTTTCTCTGTGTTTCTGTTCTAATAGTCTGTACAACACAGCAAGTAACTCTTTCAGCCTAGGATTATGCAAAGAGATTTTCATTGTCGCAAAATGAAGTACACACATTGGGGAAGAGGGAGGAGCCATCTTGTACTTGTTTCCTGTGTACAGTACACTCATTAGTCAGCTGGCAGTATACTGTTTGCTAAACTTTTCAAAGTGAAATGAAGTCACTTGTCAGGTCAAATAATTTCCACTACTTTCCAATCATCACTTTTAGTCCACTTGATGCTTCTCTTCATTACTGCCATATTTAGGCTAAGGCACTATTGATACCTGAGGATGCTGTAACATTATGACCTGGTAATTTGGCATTAATCCTGGTACTGTATTTATTGTGATACTTAAATATCACAGTCATGGTGTAAAGATACAGTGACTTTATTTTGGGAAAAAAATTGATTTTATACTTTTTTTGCTAGAAAGGAGATGATTTGTTATTACTATATTGCAATATTTCGAGTGTCACATGATCCCAAATTTGCTGTTTCCCAATTCTGTACAGGGTTGTAAAGTTAAATTGCGATCTTTATCTGCCAATACTGTGAAACTGATCTTGTTGAACATAACTCAATGTAGGAAACAAACTGTCATGATGTTCTTTAGTGGTTTGAACTAAAACAAGGCTTATCTGATCTAGTTTTAGGCATTAGAGTATTTTGGAAATACTGAATGCTATATGATCCACGTTTCAGTTTATGTTCTGAAAAACACGCTTTAGATTGAATGCTTTAATATGGAGCTGAAATCTTGTTTTTCTTAGTTGTTTTGTTCTTGGAATCACTGCATGCTCAGATTCTAGCAGAAGGCAAGTTTGTTTAGTCAAGCAAGGCAACAATTTAGATTATGGTTTTAATACTTAAATGTAAGATTTGGTCATCTATAGTAATACTGTACCTATCCAGCAACACCTTCTGTCAATTAGTTTGGGTATGTGCATCAGATTAAGAGCTCTGAGAGGTTAGGGGTATCCCTGCTGGTTCCCCTTCAATCTGGCAATCTGAGTGCCTTCTGATGCTTCCTGAGCATCTACATTACCAGAGTGGATGGTGATTGCCAATCAGGGAGTCAGGATCTACACAACTAGTGTACTTATTACCAGGAAACATGTGCTGTGCTGCAGTGAGGCACAGAGGTCTTACTGGTACCCTGATTGGATCTGTGGAACATATTTCCAACGTACTGTTCCATGAGTGTTTCTTTAACCTGCCTCTCTCCTGCCCCCCCTCTGCTGACTAAATTAATGCTGTTAATTCACAGCAATGTAATTTTCATTCATGTTTTGTGAAAATAAGTCTCTAAATCAAATATAAGGTTTTTTAAGAAAGTGGTGCTTTCAGCTTTAAAAAGAATTATGGTTCTGCACATTGTATTTTGGAGGATGATAGGCTAGCTCAAACTGTTTTTTAAATTGAGGTTATTTGATAAAGGAGCTGCTCTTGTAACAGCATATTCCCTGAGCAATCAGCCCTAACTGGGACAAAGCAATGGCTATTTACATCTGCCTCTCTCTTCTGTATAAATGTTTGCATTGCAGATTATTTCCTATTCTGAATTTATTCGGCTTTATATGGAAAGTATAGCTGTTGAGATTGTGATGTGTGCGATATTAAAAGGGTTGAGTTGAAGTTAGTAACAACAGTTGTAATGAAAGTGGGTTTGGAAATGAGACAATCTGTTCCTCTGTCCTGGTTATTCTGACTATTATATGCAAATATCAATTAGCAACTTTCTGATCAAATTATTCAACACACCTTTTTGCTAGTATTTATTGTATCAAGCCCAGCAAACTCAACTGCGAATGTCCACTATGTTTCTATTTAGTTCAGTGGGAGCATCTGCAACTGATTGCCATTCTTCACTTGCCAGCATAGCTCCAGGTACATGCTCTCAGCCTGTATGTAGTTTTATATTTTGGGTTGTTAAAAATCTTGTCTGTTTAAACAATTGTGATCCTAAGGAACTTTCTGTGACTTTATCAAAAGTAACTGCATTCAGTAAGGATACAGCTGGCTTGTTGGAACTTTCAACCCTTTAATCCCAGTTTCAATCTAACTTGAACTGTGCAGCAGGTCAGGCAGCATCAAAGGAACAGGAGAATCGATGTTTCAGGCATAAGCCCTTCTTCGTCGATTCTCCTTCTCCTTTGCTGCCTGACTTGCTGTGCTTTTCCAGCAACATTTCCAGCAATATTTTGGGGCTAATTTTATCTTTCTAAATTCATGATCTACTCAAGCAAAGGAGTTGCTGTTATCTTGGGCAACATTTCCTCCACATTCCTTTATTAGATTTTATCCTGGACAGCTGCGGGGCATTCCTGTGCAGACTATTATGATAAATGCTCCTTTCCATCTCACAACCTGGCACACTGCTGTGAAAGAACACAGCAACAGGAAGAAGAGCATGCTCCATCATTTAATTACATCATAGATCATCTGTGCCTCAACTGCATTTTCTTGCCTTGGTTTTGTTTAATGCCCTTTCTGTAAAATGCCTATTGGTCTCCGTTTTCAAATTCAGTTGACCAAAGCATCTATCATCTACAACCATAATGTTTTTCTAGGGTTGGAGAATGTTCCAGAATTCCCTCCCACTTTGACTCCTGAATGGCCTGGCTCTAATTTGAAGATGTATTCCCTAATTCTTATTCTGGTCTGCTCCACCAGAGGAAATAGAGCTGGTAAAGAAACTGCAAACTGCTGTAATTATACGTCATCAGTTAAATCATCCTAACTTCCCATACGCAAATGAATAGAAGCCTAGGCTATGCAATATGTTCTAATAATTTCACCCTTAACTGATATAATTCCAGTGAATCTGCACCGCACCCCCTCCAAGGACAATATATCCTTCCCATATTATTCCAGAACTGACAGTGCTCCAGATGTTATCTAATCAGTGCTTTGCAAGGCTGTTATATAGTTTTCTTGCCTCAATTGAATTATCTTAGTTTTAAATGGAATCAATCATCTTAAAACAGAGCTAAGAGTGAATACAACAAGCATTGAGGCATTGTCACTAACTGCCAGGAATAAGGAGTAATAGATCAGGTGCTGAAGAGATAACACCTTATGCAGTTTCAGGTCTGATAATAGGACGTGGAACAGGAAAAGTTGCTCACTGCCGTACTCTGGAGTTCCCAATTTCATCCATCTCAAACTTACAGAAATTACATTGAATTATTTGTATTACTAAGTAATTCTTTATATTATAATTACCTTTAAAGCTCTTGAAACTTCCCAAATCACTAGAACTTTCATTTAATATCCCAGCATTCCTGGCTGAGAGGATAGCTATCCACCTTTGTTTTTGTATCTAACTTATTACTGCTGGTCAGAGACACTTCAAAGGAGATTTGTTTTCTGAGTATTCTGTTTTGTTTCTGCCCTTGCAAAAACACACTCCTGCCCACATACCAGTCCTTTCCAAGCATGTGAATCATCTGATCCTAGTCCTTCATTTGTCACAACAGTTACTAGGAGATTGAGTGTTGTCTGGGGTAATTCCTCTTTCCTCTCTTTACCATATCTCTTTCCACCCCATTCCAATCCCATCTCCTTGTAGCAGGAAGCCGCTGTATCATGACATGCTAATCTCCATGAGCCCCTTCAGTCACTTCACTGACAAATCATGTGGCCTGATGTCTGATCCTGTATTTGGAGATTTATGAAGAGCAGCAGTAAGCAGATGAACCAATAACCTTAGCTTCCAAGAATAATTCAGTATCACTTTCAAAGTGTGTCCTCATTTCTGGTTTTCCTAGGTCTAGCTCTTGAAACATGTCACCATCTCTGTCTGCATGGAGAGGGTGTCGAGACCAAGGTGGGTTCTGTAATTTTTTTTAAATTAAAAGGGAAGAGTTAAAAACATTGTACAATGTTCTTTTTGCTTATTTTACTCTTGTGATACAGTTTCAAGTATTTTGAATAAAGTTAAATGCGATTAAATGCTTTTCTAAAAAAGCAATAAGTTTGTAGAAAATTATATGTATATTTAGGGTTTTGTCCCTCAACAATCTCTCGTATGGACTCCATGTAATGTTCCATCATTTAACTTTTGTTCTCTGTTTTCTTTGTCGGTTTAATGTATCAATCTTGCCTCCTTTTAGTTGAATGGTCATCTTCTCTGCTAAGTTGCCACTAAATCAGAAAATCCAATTCTGATTTTGTGATTCATGCTGCCACAAATTCAGAAATCAGTTCATAATCTTCTTGTTGAAATTCAGAGTTTCAGGAACATCTGGATATTTTCTGCTGCAGCTGATACATTGTTGTCAGTAGAACTAACCCAGTATACCTGCCTCAGCAATATCTTACTCCAATAACTTAATACAGGTAAACCTCGATTACTGCAGTAGTTACAAATCATGAAAATCACTAGGTTAATTGCAATCGCATGTTCAAAACACTTTTTACTGGAGAAACACGGTGGCTCAGTGGTTAGCACTGCTGCCTCACAGCACTAGGGGTCCCAGGTTCTATTCCAGCCTGAGGCGCCTGTCAGTGTGGAGTTTGCACATTCTGCCCGTGTCTGTGTGGGTTTCCTCTGGTTTCCTCCCACAGTCCAAAGATGTGCAGGTCAGGTGAATTGGCCATGCTAAATTGCCCATAGAGTCAGGTGTATTAATCAGAGGGAAATGGGTCTGGATGGGTTAGTCTTCAGAGGGTCGGTGTGAACTGGTTGGGCCGAAGGGCCTGTTTCCGCACTGTAGGGAATCTAATCTAAACACATCGAAATGTTTGGGATACATTTCAAGAGAATCAAACTAGTATAGAAGACAAGGCAATGTTGATATCAAACACCAAACTAGATATGAAAGTATGCAAAAAAGAATTTTTAACATTTCTTGCCTCTTTTCCAAGACGGTTTATTGGGGGTGTAAGGCTGTGGTTCTTCTGACTTAGATGCTGCTCTGAAAGTTAAGGATCATCTGGCTGCTCTTTTTTGCTTTGGAGGTGGTGGTTTGAGTGTCCTTTGGGGTGGGTGGTAGTATTTACCCAACCTTTACTGATGCAGACAATGGCCAAAATGAGCTGAACGAACAGAAAATTGCCCAGGAATATGGATTTTTTATTTTAAATGCATTTATTCCTTCATGCTGGTGCAAGTGTGGTAAAAATCACATTGCCATAAATCGGCCACTTGTCTTTGGAATGATGGAAAGTAATATAAAAACTACTATGGAGAAACCATGGTAATTGAGGATGATCTATAGCTTTTACTTTTGCTTTCCCCCATCCAAAGTGCACAAACGTGACCTTTCTGTTTTTCACTACAGCAAAATGGGTGGATTGATGTAGTTTTGTGCTGTGAATTTGTGAACTAGACCTGCCTACAGCTCTCTTTAAAATAGTTGATTAACTGGTTGAGACTTACTCATCAGTAATGTCATGTCATTTAAGACGTATTTGAGGATTTTCGTTAAGTACTCAATTTGGAATCATGATGAGGAATCTCCATTCAAGCTCTCAGAATACTGACAGGCCTGGATAGAGAGGACGGGGAGAAGATGTTTCCCCGTGGGAGGAACTAGGACCTGAGAGCACAGCCTCAGAGTGAAGGAATGACCATTTGGAACTGAGATGAGGAGGAATTTCTTCAGCCAGTGGGTGATGAATCTGGAATTTGTTGCTGCAGAGGACTGTGGAGGCCAATCATTGAGTGATATTGAGACACAGGGTCTTAATTAGTAGATGGATCAGAGGTTACATCATGAAGGCAGGAGAAATGTACCAGTCTTGATTGAATGGTGGAGTAGACCCAATGGGCCATATGGCCTAATTCTTCTGCTCTATGTTATGGTTTTATGATATATATTCTTAATGCACCATCATCAGCATTGGGACATGATGGTAGTTTGAACTGTGCCAGGTGAATCAACCAGAAGGTGAAAATTCTTCACTCAGTGAAAATCATGGCCTACAAGCGGGAGGCCCAACAAAAGACAAGCCTCTGATGAAATGATATACAAATTCTATTCTCTTTGGTTATTCTGCTGATGTTTATCTTGGTGCAACTTTGCCCGTTTAAACCTTTATTGAACTGCTCTGCCTTGGCCATCTGTTGTCATAATTATCCTTTCTCCATCAATATCCTCTTGCAACAAATTTGTTTCCTGGCTCAAATTATGAATGTGTTTTGATGCTAAATGCAAGTTAACTAGCTTTAAAGCTAGCTGGGCTCACTGCCCATCTTACCATTCTATTTTGCTTAAATCCCTATGTATCTAGACTGTGCTTCTCCACTGCTCCATACCAACTGCTGTGTTTCTGATCATTTATCCAGCTGGTTAATTTATTACAAAACCACTTCTTTCTTATAGCTTATTCTCCCTGCCACTGTTAACTCTTGAGCTTGTGATTGTGTTACTGGTTTTTCAGCTACAGAGTCCAGACTGAAGTCCATTTTTCCGGTGCTTCTCAATGATAACTTCCAATTATCCCACTGTTCATTGTCAGCAATTAATTTTAGCATGATACTTCAATCTTTATTTCCAAGGAAATACTTTCAGCAGCATGCTCTGGCACCACCTGTCAAATAGTCTCTGGTTTCACTTGAACTGCAGCTCTGCCTATTAAGGAGGTGCAGGAGCAGAGAGGACCTGGCTATCTGTGTCATTAAAGGTGGTGGGACCGATAGAGCTGTTAATAAAATATACAGTATTCTAGCCTTCATTAATGGGGCCAAAGAGCACAAGAACAGGTAAGCTACACTGAACCTGTACACGTCACTGGTTGGACCTCAGCTGAATATTGTGCACACTTTTAGATGCTACACTTTTCACAGTGATCATTTTCAAGACTGGGGTACAAGGATACACAGGTCCCTTTGTAAATCAACGTTTTCCAGTTTAACACAATTTAAGTACTAACCCGGCAAAATAGAAACTTCACTCTTAACTACTTTATACTGCATCTGTATTTGCCACTCGGGCAAGTGCCACAAAGCCTTTTCACATGCTCCTCACCATTCTCACTTCCATCCAATTTTGTATGAGCAAATTTGGAAATGTTGCATTTAATTTTTCCTTTTTTCAGGTACTTTACCCTTTTTAGAGTCATAGCGATTATACAGAACAGAAACAGACCCTTCGGTCCAACTTGTCCATGCTGACCAGATATCCTAACCTAATCTAGATCCATTTGCCAGCACTTGGCCCATATCCCTCTAAAAGTGTGAGGTAGTTCACTTTGGAAGAAGTAACAGGAATGCAGAATACTGGACTAATGGTAAAATTCTTGGCAGTATAGATGAACAGCGAGATCTGTGTCCTGGTGCATAAATCCCTGAAAGTTACCAAGAGTTGTTAAGGCATATGGTGTGTTGGTGTTTATTGGTAGGAGGATTGAGTTTCAGAGCCACAAGGTCATGCTGCAGCTATACAAGACACTGGTAAAGCCACGAGGAGAAAGTGAGGACTGCAGATGCTGGAGATCAGAGCTGAAAATGTGTTGCTGGAAAAGCGCAGCAGGTCAGGCAGCATCCAAGGAGCAGGAGAATCGACGTTTCTGGCATGAGCCCTTTTTCAGGAAGGGCTGGTAAAGCCACACCTGGAGTATTACAGTGACCGGAACTGCATGTGTTATAGGAAATATGTGGAAGCTTTGGAATGGGTTCAGAGGAGATTTACTAGGATGTTGCCTGGTATGGAAGGAAGGTCTTACGAGGAAAGGCTGACGAGGAAAGGCTGAGGAAACTGAGGCTGTTTTCATTCGAGATAAGGTTGAGAGGTGATCTAATCGAAACATATAAGATAATCAATGTTAGGGTGTACAGTAAGAGCCTTTTTCCTCGGCTGGTGAAGGCTAACACGGGGGACATAGCTTTAAATTGAGGGGTGGCAGATTTAAGACAGATATTAGGGGTAGTTTCTTCGCTCGGGGTAGTAGGGGCATGATTGTAATAGCAATAGACTCTCCAACGTTAAGGGCATTTAAATGGGCATTGGACATACATGTGGATAATAATGGAATGGTGTAAGATGAGCATCAGATTATTTTTGGAGGTTGGCGCAAATCAAGGGCCGAAGGGCCTGTACTGCGATGTAACATTCTATGTCAACCCTTCAATCATGTACCCATCCAAATGCCTCTTAAATGCTGTAATTGTACCAGCCCCCGCCACTTCCTTTGAGCTCATTCCATACATGCACCACCCTCTGCGTGAAAACATTGTCCTTTTAGGTCCCTTTTATATCATTTTCCACTCACCCTAAACCGACGTCCTCTAGTTCTGGACTCCTCTATCCCAGGGAAAAGACCTTGACCATGCTCCTCATGATTTTATAAACCTCTATAAGGTCACCCCTCAGCCTCCGATGCTCCAGGAAAAACAGCCCCAGCCTATTGAGTCTCTACCTACAGCTCAACCTTGGCAGCATCCATGTAAATCTTTTCTGAGCCCTTTCAAGTTTCACAACATCCTTTCACTCGGAAGGAGACCAAAATTGCATGCAATATTCCAAAAGTGGCCTAACCGATGTCCTGTACAGCCCCAGGACCTTACCATTAAATGTATAAGTCCTGCTCTGATTTGCTTTTCCAAAATGCAGCACCTCACATTCATCTAAATTTAAACTCCAACTGCCACTCCTCAGCCCATTGGCCCATCTGAGGTAACCTTCACTGTGCATTACACTTGCAATTTTGGTGTCATCTGCAAACTTACAATATCTACATTCACATCCAAATCATAAATGACAAAAAGCAGTGGACCCAACACTGATCCTTGTGGCACTCCACTAGTCATAGGCCTCCAGTCTGAAAAACAACCCTCCATCACCATCCCCTCTCTTTTACTTTCAAGCCAGTTCTATATTCAAATGGCTAGTTCTCCCTGTATTCCATGAGATCTAACCTTGCTCACCAGTCTCCTGTGAGGAACCTTGTCGAAAGCCTTACTGAAGTCCACATAGCTCACATCTACTGCTCTGCCCTCATCAATTCTCTTTGCTACTTCAAAAAATTCAATCAAGTTTGTGAGACATGACTTGTTAGGCACAAAGCCATGCTGACTATCCTTAATCAGTCCTTACCTTTCAAAATACATGTAAATCCTGTCCCTCTGGATTCCGTCAAACAACTTGCCCCCACCACTGATGTCAGGTTCACCGGTCTATAGTTCTCTGGCTTGTCCTTACCGCCTTTCTTAAACAGTGGCACCACGTTAGCCAACCTCCAGTCTTCTATCATCTCACCTGTGACTATCGATGATACAAATATCTCAGTAAGAGGCCCAACAATCACTTTCCTAGCTTCCCACTGATATCTAAAGTACTGATCAGGTCCTGGGGATTTATCTACTTTTATGCATTTCAAGACATACTGCACCACCACCTCCTATAATATGGACATTTTTCAAGATGTCTCCATTTATTTTTCATGTGAAATTGCAATGATTGTAATTTGAAGTCAGGATGGTGTGTGACTTGGATATACCTTGCAGGTAGTGGTGTTAGCATGTAATTGCTGCCCTGGCCTCCTAGGTCTTGATGATGTACTGCAGTGCATCTCCTAGAGATGGTATACATGTCCCTGTGTTGGTGGAGGGACTGCATGTTGAAAGTTACAGATTAGGTGCCTGCTACTGAGCTTTGAGTATTTTTGGAGCTGCACCCATCCAGGCAAACAGATATTTCCACCACATTCCTCACTTGTGTTTGCTAGATGCTGGACAGGCTGTGGAGACTACAGAGGTGAGTTGCACTCCTGCCATCTAGAATCCTCATGCTTTACCATTCTCACATGCTATATTGACTCTCTGTAAAGCAATTAATTTAGTCCCATTCTGCTGCTCCAACTCCATCATAAAGCTCTTTGGATGCTGTTAGTTTCAGTAATATTCAGCTTTAGAACCTAGAATGATACAGCACAGGGACACACCTTACCATTTCTGTGCCAACCATGATGTCATTCTAATCTAATACCACTTACCTGCACATGGTCTGTATCCTTTTATTCCCTGTTCACATGCCTCTCTAAATGCCTCTTAAACATTGCTATTTTGATATATCTAGATTACCCATATCCCCCTAAACCCTTCCTATTCATATACCCAAATGCTGGCAAATGGGACTAGATTTATTTAGGATATCTGGTCAGTATGGACGAGTTGGACCGAAGTGTCTGTTTCTGTCCTGGATATCTCTGATTCTATCTGCTTCTACCACCTCCCCTGGTAGACAGTCCGGGTACCTGCCAGCCTCTTGGGGGGAAAAAAACTTGCCTCTCACTTCTCCTTTAAACTTTCCTCCTCATCTTAACATACGCTATTAATATTTGACTTTTCCACCGTAGGGAAAAGACAGACCATCCACATTAGCCATACCTCACATAATTTTATATATTTCTACCAGGTCGCCCCTCCGCCTCCACTCTTGTGAAAACAATCCGTGTTTGTCCAATCTCTCCTTATAGCTGCTCCACTTCAATCCAGGCAACACACTGGTAAGCCTCTTACACCCTTCTAAAGCCTCCATATCCAACCTATAGCATGGGGTCCAGAACTGCATACAATATTTCAAATGTGGCCTAACTAAAGTTTTATAATGTGATACAGTTAAGAATAACCAATAAATGCTGGCCTAGCCACCAGTGCCCTCATGTTGTGAATGAATTAAAACATACAGATGTAATATGACTTGCCAACTTTTATACTCCATGTCCTGACTGATGAAGGCAAGCATGCCATTTGCCTTTACCACCTTCTCCACCTGTATTGCCACTTTCAGGAAGCTATGGACTTGCACCCCAAGATCTCTCTCTTTAAATACTTCTAAGGGTTCTGCCATTTACTGTATACTTTTCTCTTGCATTTGACCTCCAATAATGCATCACTTCACACTTAGAGTCAGAGAGATGTACAGCACGAAAACAGACCCTTCAGTCCAACTTTTCTCACAGTTGACCACCTCTTCTCGGCTTGTGTCCCACTGGGTGGGATTGTACTTTGGTTCTGTTCTTTATTGATTTTAATCAGTGAATCCCCTGCAATGGCTTGTTTTCATTTCTGCATAAGATTCCTCGGGGGCTTGACAGGATAGATGTAGACAACTAGTTTCTATTTCTGGGGGAGACTGGATCAGTGAGCATAATCTCAGTAATGGATCATTCATATAGGACCAGAGATTAGGAGGCATTTCTTCTTTTGAGGGGGGTGGTGAATCTGTGGAGTTCTTTACCATAGAGGGCTGTTGAGGCTCCGTCATTAATGTTATTCAAGGTGGATAGGCAGGTGTTTAATGAGTAACAGAATTAGATTAGATTAGATTACTTTACAGTGTGGAAACAGGCCCTTCGGCCCAACAAGTCCACACCGACCCGCCGAAGCGCAAACCACCCATACCCCTACATTTACCCCTTACCTAACACTACGGACAATTTAACATGGCCAATTCACCTAACCCCCACATCTTTGGACTGTGGGAGGAAACCGGAGCACCCGGAGGAAACCCACGCAGACACGGGGAGAATGTGCAAACTCCACACAGTCAGTCGCCTGAGGCGGGAATTGAACCCGGCTCTCTGGCGCTGCGAGGCAGCAGTGCTAACCACTGTGCCACCGTGCCGCCCCAACCCCAATTGAGGGTTATGCCGATAAGACAGGAATGTGAAATGGATTATCAGATCAACCATGATTTTGTTGCATGGAGAGCAGATTCTACGGGATGAATGGCCTATTTCTCCTACATCCTATGGTCTTGTCACTCGTGTTTGACATCGCAGAGGATTTCACGTTTATCTTTAGGATTTCCTGATCACTTTTTCTTGAATGATTAATCAAAATGGTTTGATGATAAAACAGGACTGGTTTGTTTGTGTTCAATTTAAACTTTTGTAACAGTGGTTTGTTTGAGCTCCTTCTCTGGGTCAGTCAATGATTGCTAGGTAGTGTAGGTCAAATGATTAAGTGTTGAATTCATCTGTCTGTTTACAATTATACACTAGTTTCCAGCAGTATGCTTGGGTCCTTTATGAACTGTAACTGTGCTGTTGGTCATTGTTGAGTGGAACAACCATACCTGGTTTAAAAATAAATCCTATTATTTTGACCAGTTTTTTTTTGTTCCATGTAAACAGGATCAAGTTTCAAACTTGCAAGTATATTTTACAGATGGCAAGATCAGTATTTAAGTTTGTAGAGTAAGCCAGTTTCAGTAGCGATGGGTCTTCAAGGTGAATAAGGGTCAGTGGCTAGGCAAATAATGCTTCTCAACTAAGCCAGCAGCTGGGAGGTTCTGCTCCTATCAAGAGTTCTACAGACTGAACATTTTGCGAAAGGAATTTGTCAGAAGTTATGGAAAAAGCTTAAGCAAGAATACAATAGGACAAGGAGTGGGGACAGACCATTTGACTTTTCAGGATCATGGCTGAAACAAGCAGAGAAACCCAGCAGAGCTGGAGTTGCGATGGTGAGAACCAGCTTGCTTGTGGCTAATCCTGGGTTTCAACTGAACTTCCATGACTGGCCAATGCAGTTATAGAGAAATGCACAGGTGGTTCAATGAGTTTTGAGAAGATCTGTTGCTCAGGCTGAGGCTCTGGATGTAAGTTTGCTCGCTGAGCTAGAGGGTTCATTTCCAGACCTTTCATCACCATACTAGGTAACATCAGTCCCAGTGAGCCTCTGGTGAAGCACTGGCAATATGGCCCGCTTTTTATTTGTGTTTAGGGTTCCTTGGATTGGTAATGCCATTTCCTGTAATGTCACTTCCTGTTCTTTCTCTCAGGGGTGGTAAATGGGATTCAAGTCAGTCTTTGTTGATAGAGTTCTGGTTGGGCTGCTATGCCTCTTGGAATTCTCGCACGTGTCTCTGTTCGGCTTGTCCTAGGATGGATGTATAGTCCCAGTTGAAGTGGTGTCCTTCCTGATCTGTATGTAAAGATACTAGTGAGAGTGGGTCATGTCTTTTTGTGGCTAGTTGATGCTCATGTATCCTGGTGGCTAGTTTTCTGCCTGTTTGTCCAATGTAGTGTTTGTTACAGTTCTTACAAGGTATTTTGTAAATCAACTAGCCATAGAAAGACGTGACCCATTCTCACTAGTATCCTTACAGGAAAGATACCACTTCGATTGGGACAAACTTCCATCCTAGGACAAGCCAAACAAAGACACGCACGAGAATTCCTAGAAGCATGGCATTCTCAACAAACACACTGACTTGGATCCCATTTACTACTCCCTGAGAAAAAGAACAGGAAATGACATCACCACAGGAAATGACATCACCACATCCAAGGAACCCAAAACACACACATAAAAAGCGGGCTATAGCTGTGCTTCACCAGAGGCTTACTGATGACATTACCTAGTATGGTAATGAATTGTTTGAAAATGAACTTTCCAATTCAGTGAGCAAACTTACATCCAGAGGTGGTCACTCAGTTTACCCCAGCTTGGGATCCTCTTGACCTGGGATCCAGACGCATCTTCCAGGTGAAGCAGTGTTTTACCTGCACTTCAGTCAATCTAGTCTACTGTATTCACTGCTCACAATGTAGTCTCGGAGTCATACAGCATCGAAACAGACCCTTCAGTCCAGCCAGTCTATGCTGACCATTATCCCAAACTAAACCAGTCCCACCTACCTGTGCTTGGTCCCTATTCCTCCAAATATTTCTTATTTATGTAGTTATCCAAATGTCTTTTAAATGTAACTGTACCCATATCCACCACTTCCTCTGGACGTTCATTCCACATACAAACCATTTTTTAAAGCCCCTCTTTTTACGTGCTAAATACAGTTAAATATCCATTTAGAATATGATCCATCTTCTGTCCATATGTAGTTGGCCTTGTTGATTTTTAAGGGGGCCCTAGTCTCTCTCTCATTATTCTTTTGCCCTTGATGTACCTTTGTAGAATGTCTTTGGATTCTTCTTAGCTTTGGCACAGAAGGTGCTATCTCATTCCCTTTTTTACCCCTCAAATTCCCATATGTATTGATTCTCCCCTCCCCCTCCCCGCCCATTACTCCTCAAAGGCTTCACTTGATTCCAGGAGAAAGTGAGGTCTGCAGACGCTGGAGATCAAAGCTGAAACTTTATTGCTGGAACAGCACAGCAGGTCAGGCAGCATCTAGGGAACAGAAGATTCGACGTTTCGGGCACATGCCCTTCTTCAGGAATGAGCCTGAAGAAGGAATGCTCATTCCTGAAGAAGGGCATGTGCCCGAAACATCGAATCTTCTGTTCCCTAGATGCTGCCTGACCTGCTGTGCTGTTCCAGCAATAAAGTTTCAGCTTCACTTGATTCCAGATGTATATACTGTTTGTGATAAATGCCTCCTTTTTCTTAACCAGAGCTTCTATCCATAGTTATCTAGCGGTTCCTAGTCTCTGCCAGTTTTGCCCTTCACACTGGCAGGAGCATGCTGTTCCTGAACTCTTGTTATCTTCCTTGTGAAGTTATGATGTGGAGGACACTGGGTTGGACAAAGTTTCAATCCCCCACCACCAGGTTACTGTCCAACAGGTTCATTTGGAAGCACTAGATTTCAGGGCACTGCTCCTTTATCAGGTGGTTGTGGAGTATAGGATCATACCACACAGTATTTATAGATATAAATGATTTGGATGTGAGCATGAGAGGTACGGTAAGTAAGTTTGCAGATGATACCAAAATTGGAGGTGTAGTGGACAGCGAAGAGGGTTACCTCAGATTACAACAGGATCTTGACCCAATGGGCTGAGAAGTGGCAGATGGAGTTTAATTCAGATAAATGCGAGGTGCTGCATTTTGGGAAAGCAAATCTTAGCAGGACTTATATACTTAATGGTAAGGTCCTAGGGAGTGTTGCTGAACAAAGAGACCTTGGAGTGCAGGTTCATAGCTCCTTGAAAGTGGAGTCACAGGTAGATAGGATAGTGAAGAAGGCGTTTGGTATGCTTTCCTTTATTGGTCAGAGAATTGAGTACAGGAGTTGGGAGGTCATGTGTCTGTACAGGACATTGGTTAGGCCACTGTTGGAATATTGCGTGCAATTCTGGTCTCCTTCTTATTGGAAAGATGTTGCGAAACTTGAAAGGGTTCAGAAAGAATTGATGAGGATGTTGGCAGGGTTGGAGGATCTGAGCTATAGGGAGAGGCTGAACAGGCTGGGGCTTTTTCCCTGGAGCGTCAGAGGCTGAGGGGTGACCTTTATAGAGGTTTATAAAATCATGAGGGGCATGGATAGGGTAAACAGGCAAAGTCTTTTCCCTGGGGTCAGGGAGTCCAGAGCTAGATGGCATAGGTTTCGGGTGAGAGGGGAAAGATATAAAAGAGACCTAAGGGGCAATTTTTTCCACACCAAGGGTGGTGTGTGTATGGAATGAGCTGCCAGAGGATGTGGTGGAGGCTGGTACAATTGCAACATTTAAGAGACATTTGGATGGGTATATGAATAGGAAGGGTTCGGAGGGATATGGGCCAGGTGCTGGCAGGTGGGACTAGATTGGGTTGGGATATCTGGTGAGCATGGACGGGTTGGACCGAAGGGTCTGTTTCCATGCTGTACATCTCTATGACTTTGGATTAGTGGTGCTGGAAGAGCACAACAGTTCAGGCTGCATCCGAGGAGCAGTAAAATCGACATTTCGGGCAAAAGCCCTTCATCAGGAATAAAGGCAGAAAGCCTGAAGGGTGGAGAGAGAAGCTAGAGGAGGGTGGGGGCAGGGAGAAAGTAGCATAGAGTACAATAGGTGAGGTGGGGGAGGGGATGAAGGTGATCTGAGAGGAGGGTGGGGTGGATAGGTGGAAAAAGAGATAGGCAGGTAGGACAAGTCATGGGGACAGTGCTGAGCTGGAAGTTTGGAACTAGGGTGAGGTGGGGGAAGGGGAAATGAGGAAACTGTTGAAGTCCACATTGATGCCTTGGGGTTGAAGTGTTCTGAGGTGGAAGATGAGGCGTTCTTCCTCCAGGCATCTGGTGGTGAGGGAGCGGCGGTGAAGGAGGCCCAGGACCTCCATGTCCTCGGCAGCGTGGGAGGGGGAGTGAAATGTTGGGCCACGGCGGTGTGGGTGTCCTGGAGATGTTCCCTAAAGCGCTCTGCTAGGAGGCGTCCAGTCTCCCCAATGTAGAGGAGACTGCAGCGGGAGCAACGGATACAATAAATGATATTGGTGGATGTGCAGGTAAAACTTTGGATGTGAAAGGCTCCTTTAGGGCCTTGGATAGAGGTGAGGGAGGAGGTGTGGGTGCAGGTTTTACAGTTCCTGCGGTGGCAGGGGAAAGTACCAGGATGGGAGGATGGGTTGTAGGGGGACGTTGACCTGACCAGGTAGCCACGGAGGAAACTGTCTTTGCGGAAGGCGGAAAGGGGTGGGGAGGGAAATATATCCCTGGTGGTGGGGTCTATTTGGAGGTGGCGGAAATGTCGGTGGATGATTTGGTTTATGCGAAGGTTGGTAGGGTGGAAGGTGAGCACCAGGGGCGTTCTGTCCTTGTTACGGTTGGAGGGGTGGGGTCTGAGGGCGGAGGTGTGGGATGTTGGAGGGCATCTTTAACCACGTGGGAAGGGAAATTGCGTTCTCTAAAGAAGGAGGCCATCTGGTGTGTTCTGTGGTGGAACTGGTCCTCCTGGGCGCAGATACGGCGGAGGCGGAGGAATTGGGAATACGGGATGGCATTTTTGCAAGAGGTAGGGTGGGAAGAGGTGTAATCCAGGTAACTGTGGGAGTCGGTGGGTTTGTAAAAAAAAAATGTTAATGTAAAGTCGGTTGTCATTAATGGAGATGGAGAGGTCCAGGAAAGGGAGGGAGGTGTCAGAGAGGTGTCTCTCCCCACACACTCGTGCACCGCACCACCCCCCACCCCCAAACCACACACACACCTGCCCCTCCCCTCCCCTGGCCCCACCCCTCACCCCCCCTCACCCCCCCCTCACCCCCCTCTCCCCCCCCCCTCCCCCCCCCCTCCCCCCCCCCTCCCCGTGAACGTTCCCTGCTGCCGCCGCCTCTCCGTGGCCCCGCCCACCCGCGGGGGCGGGTCTCGCGCCCTGCTCCACGTTCCCGCCGGATATCCGGTCACCCTCGTGCGCGCTAATGTCGGAGCGGCCTTCCCCTCAGCCCATGGGCTCGAGCCCTGTCTCCCCGGGCCCCCCCGGACACCCCCGGCCCGGCACTGACACCCAACCGGCTCCCGCCGAATTCCTCATCAGCGGCGGCACCGGGTACATCCCGGAGGATGGTCAGAGCGGACAGCAACTGTTCGGGGCCGGAGAGGGGCTCACCTACAAGTGAGTGGGGGGGGGGGGGGGGAGGGGGAAGAGAGGGGTCACCCGGGAACCGGAGGGGGAGGGGTCACCCGGGGGGGGGTCACCGGGGGGGGGAAGAGAGGGGTCACCCGGGAACCGGGGGGGGAGGAGGGGTCACCCGGGAACCGGGGGGGGAGGAGGGGTCACCCGGGAACCGGGGGGGGAGGGGGAGGGGTCACCCGGGGGGGAAGAGAGGGGTCACCCGGGAACCGGGGGGGGAGGGGTCACCCGGGGGGGGGTCACCGGGGGGGGGGGAGGAGGCGTCACCGGGAACGGGGGGAGTGTAACGGGCGGGAGGGGTCGCGCGGGAACGGGGGGGGGAGGGGTGCTCGTGGGGAGGCGGAACAGGGGCGAGGTGAATGGGGTGTGGAAGAGATGGTAAAGGGAGGGGGAGATAGGGAGGAGAAAGCACGAGGGGCAGGGTCGGGGCTGAGGGATACAGTGGGGAAATTGCTGCCCAATCTCACATGTCACCCTGACCTGGAAATATATCGCCGTTCCATCACTCACTGGGTCAGAATCCTGGAATTCACTCCCTGAGGGCATCGTGGCACCTGGACTGCAGCGGGTCAAGAAGGCAGCTCACCCCCACCTTCTCAAGGGGCAACTAGGGACAAGATATAAACGCTACCCAGGCAGCGACTCCAACGTTGCATCTGGTTTTGTTTCCGATTTCCAGCATCTGCAGTTCCTTAATTTTTTTTTGACTTAACCCTATCACCTTCACTCTTTCCTACACCACAAAGGCTGACAGGAGGCAAAGAGCTTTCTGTGCCTGCTTTTAACTTGCAGATTGATTGCTGAAGCTGTAGGTGAGGCTGCAAGTCGTATATTCATTCAGTGATCCTGTAAGGGTTACCTCACTAACAAATGCCACCTTTAAGAGCCCCATGGATGATTATTGAGGAACACCCTTAGTTTGGAGAATTTGTCTTTTTAATTTTCTGTTTCTCAAGTTTAGTCCTTCACATCTCAGTAACTAGAGATAGAGAGGAATTTTTAAGTGTGTACAAGAAAATTCTCTGATTCAGTATGTGAATGTACCTACTACAGAAGGTTTAAAACTCTTGGGAAATAAGGCAGGGCAGGTGACTGAGGTGTCAGTGGGAGAGCACTTTGGGGCCAGCAACCGTATTTCTATTAGTTTTTAAATAGTGATGGAAAAGGATAGACTGGATGTAAAAGTTCGGTTCTAATTTGGAGGAAGGCTAATTTTGATGGTATTAGGTAAGAAATCTCAAAAGCTGATTGGGGGCAGATGTTCGCAGGTAAAGGGACAGCTGGAAAATGGGAAGCCTTCAAAAATGAGATAACGATAATCCAAAGACAGTATTTTCCAGTTACGGTGAAAGGAAAGGCTGGTAGGTGTAGGGAATGCTGGATGACTAGAGAAATTGTGGTTTGGTTAAGAAAAAGAAGGAAGCATATGTCAGGTGTAGACAGGAGAGATTGAATGAATCCTTAGAGTATAAAGGTAGTAGGAGTATACTTAAGAGGGAAATCGGGAGGGCAAAAAGGGGACGTGAGATAGCTTTGCCCTGATCCATGAACATCAACTAGCCAAGAAATGACACGACCAGCTATCCTTAGTAGCCACACACGCAGACGACAAGCAACATGAATTCGACTGGGACAACACTACCATTATAGGGCAGGCCAAACAAAGAACAGCCAGGGAATTCCTAGAAGCATGGCACTCATCCACAAACTCCATCAACAAACACATCGACCTGGACCCAATATACCGGCCACTAGAGCGGACAGCTGAAACTGACAACTGGAAGCGGCGGGGACAGGCCACTATAAATGCCGGAGGAAACACCACAGAAGCTCTTCACAGGAGGCTCCCAAGCACTGAGGATGTCACCTAGACAGGGGACGAAACATTTGCAACAAAAATTTCCAGCTCGGCGAACAGAACCACAACGAGCACCCGAGCTACAAATCTTCTCCCAAACTTTGATCAGTATTTACTGTGGAAAAGGATATGAAAGATATGGAATGTATTGAATACGTGGTGACATCTTGAAAAATGTCTATATTACAGAGGAGGAAGTGTTGGATGTCTTAAAATGCATAGAAGTGGATAAATCCCCAGAATCTGATCAGGTGTACTCTAGAACTCTGGGAAGCTAGGGAAATGATTACTGGGCCTCTTACTGAAATATTTGTATCATTGATAGTCGCAGGTGAGGTACCGGAAGACTGGAGGTTGGCTAATGTGGTGCCACTGTTTAAGAAAGGTGGTAAGGACAAGCCAGGGAACTGTAGACCAGTGAGCCTGATGTTGGTGATGGGCAAGTTGTTGGAGGAAATCCTTAGGGACAGGATGTACATGTATTTGGAAAGGCAAGGACTGATTAGGGATAGTCAATATGGCTTTGTGCGTGGGAAATCATGTCTCACAAACTTGATTGAGTTTTTTGAAGAAGTAACAAAGAAGATTGATGAGAGCAGAGCAGTAGACGTGATCTATATGGACTTCAGTAAGGCATTCGACAAGGTTCCTCATGGAGACTGGTTAGACCTCATGGAATGCAGGGAGAACAAGCTATTTGGATAAAGAACAGGCTCAAAGGTAGAAGACAGAGGGTGGTGGTGGAGGGTTGCTTTTCAGACTGGAGGCTTGTTTCCAGTGGAGTGCCACAAGGATCCACTACGTTTTGTCATTTATATAAATGATTTGGATGTGAGCATAAGAGGTATAGTTAGTAAGTTTGCAGATGACACCAAAATTGGAGGTATAGTGGACAGCGAAGAGGGTTACCTCAGATTACAACAGGATCTGGACCAGATGGGCCAATGGGCTGAGGAGTGGCAGATGGAGTTTAATTTAGATAAATGAGAGGTGCTGCAGTTTGGAAAATCAAATCTGAGTCGGACTTGTATACTTAATGGTAACGTCCTGGGAAGTGTTGCTGAACAAAGATACCTTAGAGTGCAGGTTCATAGCTCCTTGAAAGTAGAGTTGCAGGACAGTAAGAAGGTGTTTGGTATGTTTTCTTTTATTGGTCAGAGTATTGAGTATAAGAGTTGAGAGGTTATGTTGCAGCTGTACCGGAAAATGATTGGGCCATTTTTGGATTATTGCGTGCAGTTCTGGTCTCCTTCCTATTGGAAAGATGTTGTGAAACTTGAAAGAGTTTAGAAAAGATTTATAAGGATGTGGCCAGGGTTGGAGAATTTGAGCTGTAGGGATAGGTGAATAGGCTGGGGCTGTTTTGTCTGGAGTGTCAGAGGTTGAAGGCTGGCCTTAAAGGGTGTACGTTAGGAAATTGTTTCCGTTAGGCGAGGAGACTAGGACCCGTGGACACAGCCTTAGAATTAGGGGGGGTAAATTCAGAACAGAAATGTAGAGACATTTCTTCAGCCAGAGAGTGGTGGGCCTGTGGAATTCATTGCCGCGAAGTGCAGTGGAGGCCGGGATGCTAAATGTCTTCAAGGCAGAGATTGATAAACTCTTGATGTCACAAGGAATTAAGAGCTATGGGGAGAATGCAGGTAAGTGGAGTTAAAATGCCCATCAGCCATGATTGAATGGCGGAGTGGACTCGATGGGCCGAATGGCCTTACTTCCACTCCTATGTCTTATGGTCTATCTTATCAAGGTTTATAAAAGCATCAGGGGCATGGATAGGATAAATAGACAAGAAGGTCTTTTCTGTAGGGTGGGAGAGTCCAGAACTAGAGGACAAAGGTTTAGGGTGAGAGGGGAAAGATATAAAAGGGACCTAAGGGGCAAATGTTTCATGCAGAGGGTGGTACGCGTATGGAATGAGCTGCCAGAGGAAGTGGTGGAGGCTGGTACAATTACAGCATTTAAAAGGCATCTGGATGGGTATAAGAATAGGAAGGGTTTGGAGGGATATGGGCTGAGTGCTGGCAAATGGGACTAGATTAGGTTGGGATATCTGGTTGGCATGGACGAGTTGAACCAAAGGGTCTGTTTTCGTGTTGTACATCTCAATGACTTAAGTCTCTCAGTCCGGTCACAGATCTGAGCCTTGAGCCCATGGTCTAGTTTCACAATTCAAAGCAGTACTTAAGGAGTGCTGTATTATTGGGGCAGCAGGACAGAAGGCACACCGCATTCAAAGAGGCAGGTTTTGCAGATGTAAAATAAGATTTGGCCATTATTTCTGCATCAGTAACTAAGTGTATTTGACACTTACTGGATCTCACTGTGCATAAACTGGCTTTTGTTCTAATGTATTTCAGGAATGGCACCTTTAATTTTAAGGTTGAGTGTCCTGAGGATTTGAATATAATACCTAATTGTTTGGGGTTATAAAGATGATTTAAAGTTCTGCCCACTTGAGGGTAGGGCTAGAGGGGTCAATCTATTTGAGAAAGTAGAAATCTTCTGAAGTTTTAATGATTGCTATATAACTATGCTAACTGAATTAAATTTAGTTACAGAGCTGGGAATTGATTGGAAGCTGCTTGCATGTGTGCTGACTTGTGACCACCTTCTGACCAGGGCTCTTTCTGTCACCCAGTAGCCGCTGTCCCTGTGATCCAGCAAACAGGGTGTCTTTGTCCTCGTTCATCTGTAGTGTGGGGGTCAGACAAATATATTTGAGCTCACTCCTGATCACTGCCACAGCCTGTTGTGCAGGGGCTGATTTTCTGGACCCACCCTCTGTGTGGGGTTTTTCTTTCAAAGAAAAGAGACAAAAATGACGGATTTGAAGGTGTCACAAGGTTCAGAGCTTGATATGACAGTTGAGAGGAGCCAAAGAGCTTTCTGTGCCTGTTCTAACTTGCAGATTATGAATGCAGAAGCGATGTGTAGGTGAGGATGCAAGTCGTAATTTCATCCATTGAGCCTGTACAAGCTAATTCACTAATGAATGTTACCTTTTAAGGCCCCACAGGTGAGACTGTTGACCATGTGTGGCCATCAGAGTGAAGTTCAGTCTCCAAATGAGGATATTAATTTGTTGGGGCAGTTCACTGCTTGATAGTACAAGTGATATTGTCTGGTAGCAGGACGGGTGGAGCCCCTCATAGTTAAATGGCTTGCTAGTGCACTCCATGCGCCTGTAGTGGGGTGGGGGGTGAAGGGCAGCCAGTACCTTTGGAACTCGCTCCCTGTCTCCATCTCTGGTTTGGAGCTCGCTGGCTGACAGATCGGATGGAAACTGTTTAAATCACATGGTGAAGATTTGTCGGATGAGTTGATTTGCTTAACAGACTGTTATTGAGTTTAAAATTGGCATGAACAGAATATTAATGAGAATTGAAAACACGAGAGGAAGCTGAATTTATTCAATTCCAGTTCAGGCTGAAAACTGATTCTGCAGTTTTATAATCTGTACCATGAGAATTCCACGGGATCTGTCACAGGACAGCAAGATTGTGGTAATTTCCTGTCCTGGAAAAGAAGGCACTGAACCACTTTCTTGAACTGCTAGAGTCCTTAGTGGGGTGGGTACATCTACAGTGCAGTCCATTGAATACACCCAGTAGCTTCTGTGTTTGGATCCATGCAGCCTTACTCCTGCTGTAAGGCTGGGTTAGAATGGATTTAAGGAGTAAAGGGATCCAGAGTTACAGATACAACACTCTCACTGAAAGCAGTGATGTCAGTTAAGCCATTAAGATGGCAAAAAAAACACTGGCTTTCATTTGTAGAGGAATGGAATAGAAAAGCAGAGAAGTTATCAAATCATATTGAATCTTGGTTAGACCACAGTGGATGTGACTGTCAACAGCTCTGATCCTTGTCCTACTAGAGGATATAGGGACACTGGAGATAGTGTAGAAATTATATACTAAGATGAAGTATTATAATATTACTGTCAGGGAAGATTGAACCGGTTGGGGCTCTTTTAATTGAGAAATGAGAAAATTTGGAGTGATCGTAATGAAGGGCTTCTTAATGAAGACTGTGGCTAATGTTGATATTGAGTAGATGCTTTCAAGGGTGGGATTGAGACCAGATCGTTAGGGGCTGTTGAGGTAAGAGAACCAAGAGTAAACTCATTGGGAAATTCAGGTGAAACCCTGCCATTCAGAGAGTGGGGAGAACATGGAACTTTTTCCCAAAGGTAGTGTTCAAAGTGACTAGTGTCAGTATATTTAAGGGAGAAGAGGGTAGACATGAGGAAGAAAGAAAGGGAAGGATATGCTGGTACT
The DNA here is from genome assembly GCF_037043375.1 of Chiloscyllium plagiosum. Taxonomy (NCBI): domain Eukaryota; kingdom Metazoa; phylum Chordata; class Chondrichthyes; order Orectolobiformes; family Hemiscylliidae; genus Chiloscyllium; species Chiloscyllium plagiosum. Next base: position 1,223,292 of record NW_028270152.1, read on the forward strand.
CATTTTCATTTCACCCAATCATCAACTTGGAGCTGAATGGCCTCATCCTGTGCTGTCCCCTCTGGTCAGTCCATTGGACCCCAGGGGACTGACAACAACTCTGCCTCTGGGGTTGAATCCTATCTCAACATCATGTCAAACCAATCAGCACTTGCTGATTGGTGCTACAGCAATGACTCGTGAGTCTCCAAGGAAGAGAGTGAGTGTTGCTGATGCTTTTGAACCTGGATGTGGAGCTGGGAGAAGATGAAATATGAGGGTTAGCTAGCGAGTAATGTTGACAATTGCAAGACTTTTTTGATGTAAAAGATGAGAGAGGAGAGAGTGGACACTGGAAAATTCGTCTGGGGAAAAAGGAAATGGTGGATGAAGTAAATTGATATTTTACATCAGTTCTCATGATGGAAGACACCAACAGCGTACCAGAACTTTGAGTCAGGGAGCAGAGGTGAATGTACTGGCCATCACTAAGGAGAAGATGCTGGGGAAGCTGAAAAGTCTGAAGGTGGATAACACAACAGGACCATATGGACTACACTCCAGAGTTCTGAAGGCAGGACTGAGGGCATAGTTGCTAGGGTTGCAGATGACGCAAAGGTAGGTGGAGGGACAGGTAGTGTTGAGAAGAAGGGGAGACTGCAGAAGGACTTGGATGTGTACAGGGAGTGAACAAGGAAATGGAAGCTGGAATACAGTGTGTGAAATGGTGAAGTTATGCACTTTGGCAGGAATAAGTAAGGTGTTGACCATTTTATAAACCGGGAAAGCCTTCAGAAATCTGAAGCACAAAAGGACTTGGGAGTCCTAGTTCAGGATCTATTCTGATTTCTGATTTGAACATGCAGTTTCATTCAGTAATTAGGAAGGCAAAAGCAGATTTACATTCACTTCAGGAGGGTTAGAATACAGGAGCATGGATGTGCTTCTGAGGCTGTATATGGTTGTGATCAGACCACATTTGGAATATTGAGAGCAGTTTTAGAAGCATAGAACATTACATCACAGTACTGGCATTGGACGGGTTTGCAAGAATGATCCTGGGGATGAAGGGCTTGTCAAGTGAGGAGCAGTTGAGGACTCTGGGTCTGTACTTGGAGTTCAGAAGGATGGGGGAGCGGAGGGGGGATCTGATTGAAACTTGCAGAATATTGAGAGGCCTGAGTAGAGTGGACATGGAGAAGATGTTCCTAACAATAGGAAAGACTAGGACCCCAGGGCACAGCCTCAGAATGAAGGGTTGACCATTTAAAACTGAGATGAGGAGGAATTTCTTTAGCCAGAGGGTGGCTAGACTGTAGAACTCATTACTGCAGAGGGCTGTGGAGGCCAAGTCATTGTGTGTCTTTAAACCAGAGATAGATAGGCTGTTGATTAGTAAGGGGATCAGGGGTTATGGTGAGAAGGCAGGAGAATGGGTTGAGAAATAGGAGTCATATTTGAATGGCAGAGCAGACACGATGGGCTGAATGGCCTAATTCTGTTCCTATATCTTATAATCTTATGTTTAAATGTTGCTGATTTTTTTTTTGCTTTCTCTCTCCCTTTCAGTGATTTTCTCATCCTGCCTGGATACATCGATTTCACCTCTGACGAGGTGGTGAGTATTAAGATTAAACTTCAGAATAAAGCTGTTGGAAAAGTTTAAACACTGGACTTCCTTGTGAATAGATCAAGTAACTTCAGGATCATAACTTTGTGTCAAAAACACCATTCTCTCCACTTCCCCTCTGGTTACTGCACCAACTGCTGCTGGAAACAATTGCTCTTTATTCACCCCTGATTTTAAACTCCTCTATTAAATCTCCCCTATAAACATTTGTGCTCAGCTTAAACCCACTCTTTCTGTATTACTTGAAACCTTGCATGCCTGGTGCTATTTTACTTCATCTCTGCGACTTGTCTGAGGCTTGAACATCCTTGCTAAGATGTGGTGCTCAGAATTAACCACAGTATTCCAGACTGGACCTGACCAACAATTTGTAAAGATTCAGCATAACATCCTCCTATATGCTGTCTGCCATCTTAATGTGTGACTCTTGATGCTTTTTAATGTTCTTTGGAGATTGTTGAGAGTGTAAACTGTTTGTATTGAAGCTCGTAAATTGTTTGTATTGAAGCTCAGAAACTGCTGTCGTCTTCTGAGTTGTTTACAGTGTTGCTGACAGAGCCAGGACGGTTATAATTTTTTGGGAAGAGGGTGGCAGTCGTAGTAGTGTTTTTATTGTTGGGGAAAGATGGCTTATTGAAAGAATAGGAATTCACTGGGTAATTCCTACAGGCAGTGTCTGTTATTTACCCCTCTGTCTCTTTGTAGGATCTCACCTCCGCACTTACAAAGAAGATCACTTTAAAAACCCCGCTGGTCTCTTCTCCAATGGACACAGTAACCGAATCTAATATGGCTATTGCAATGGCGGTAAGTGGCACTGACCCTATCCCACAGTTTCCCCCCCCACCTCCGATATGGTAATGCTGCTAATGTACAGAGTGAGAAACCATGTCCTCACTTTGGGATCTGATGCACTTGTCTATAAAATGATTGCTGTTTTTACTGCAAACCTCTGAGCTGCTGCTCTGCATGGTTGATGATCTAACTGAATGTTGCTGCAGAATAGAAGGTGGCCATTCAGCACATCATCCTTTACCAGCTCCACTATGTAGTCCAGCTGTGTTATTTAGTGCCAATATCCTGCCTTTTTCCCATATCCCTGCACAGCATTTGCTATCCAAAAAAAACCTATCCAATAGCCTCTTTAAATGCCTAACTTGAACTTGCCTCCACCACAATTCTAGGTAGTGCATTCTATACCCTAACTATACACTTGAAATCCATGCCCTCTCACCATGGTTCCTTTTATGTGCTGAAACAGGTTCATGCTGTCTGCTTTTGTGCCTGCTCATAGTTTTGACAACCACTATTAGATTTCTTCTTAACCACCTTCGCTCTCAGGAAAATAGTTCCAGCTTCTTCAATCTATCCTCATAGCTGAAGTTTCTCATTCTTGGCACCATTCTAGTAAATCACTTCTGTGCACTCTCCAATGCATTTGCACCTTTCCTCTAACGTGGCACCCACATCTCCAGCTGAGGTCTAACAAGTGTCTTGTACAAGTTCAGCATCACCTTGCTCTTGTACTCTGTAATCCTATTAATAAAGCCAAGGACACTATGCTGTATTTACAGCTTTCTCCCTCTGCTTCTGCACACCCTTTAGAATTATACCTCCTGTTTTCTGATACAATTGTGTTCTTCTGAAAATAGTGCATCACCTCACATTTCTCTGCATTGAACCTCATCTGTCAGGTGAATTGGCCATGCTAAATTGCCTGTAGTGTTAGGTAAAGGGGTAAATGTACTGGAATGGGTGGGTTACGCTTCGGCGGGTCGGTGTGGACTTGTTGGGCCGAAGGGCCTGTTTCCACACTGTAAGTAGTCTAATCTAATTCCACTAACTTGTCAGTATCCTTTTGAAATTTCACACTGACCTCGCAGTTTACAATTCTGCCAAATTTTGTGTCATCTGCAAACTTTGAAATTGTCCCCTGGATACCGAGATTGAGATCAGGAATGTGGTGGTGAGCTGCCTCCTTGAACCTGAGTGCTGGTCTTTCTCTGAGACCTTTTGCTGAGCAGCTCCATGCCATTCTGACTGAGCTGAATTATGTTTGAGGTTAATGCGCTGCAAGTGAAATGGGTACTGTTTGGTGTAACTTGGTTCCTGACAGCGAGTGCGGTTACTGAGCCAGAATTTCTTTATCCAATTGTCTTACACCCTCTTGAATTTTTCACAGTGCTTTTAGTTATTTTACAGGTTAGATGCACTTATGTCTGAGACTTGTGTGTGTGTGAAAGAGTTTCAGTACGGCTTGTGATGAGTTAGGTTCTCTTTTTGAAATGGAAGCGCTGCAGTGATTGTGTCGGTGGAGTTATTGGTGAGCCTGTGTTTGGCTCCTATTCAGAATGTGCTGCTAACTCCTGTTATTTTCTCTTCAAACCACAGCTGATGGGAGGAATTGGCTTTATCCACCACAACTGTACCCCAGAGTTCCAGGCAAACGAAGTCCGCAAAGTGAAGGTACAAACTCAGAATATTAGCACCCTGTGATTTCTGCCCATCCGTGCCTCTCTTCCAAAGAGAGGTGCAGGAAATGTACATTCGGTCTTTAGACAAATAGGGAAGTAAGCTGCTTGAGAGTCGACAGAAATGCCCGAGGAAATAAATTACTAGGCCGAAAGACTCATGTTCTTAAAAATGCAGGAAAGATCAGTGATGCAGGCAGACTCCATGCAGTCAGCAGCAAATTCAGTGTATTCCTGAGAGAAAATGGGACAGAATAATTGGGAGGGTAGGGATTGAGATTGGAGAATGGGGTTGTTGGCGGTCGGTTGCCAGTGTTTTCCAGTTGATGTAACTATTGTCTCCATTTGTTTCTGTCCTCATAATTTATTTCTGTTTTAAACCTTATAGAAATATGAGCAGGGATTCATCATTGACCCAGTTGTCATGAGCCCCTCGGATAAAGTGCGGGACGTGTTTGAAGCCAAAGCTCGCCATGGATTCTGTGGAATTCCTATCACAGACAGTGGAAAACTGGGTGGGAGGCTGGTGGGGATTATCTCCTCTCGTGACATTGACTTCCTGACAGAAAAGGAGCACGATCTTTCCCTGGCTGAGGTAGGCTCGGTGTGTTTGTGCCCACCATCATGGTGGATGGAGCCTAGCCTTGTCTAAGAAGATTCCTGACTCCCAGGTTCTCAGTCTGTGTATCTGTCTCTAAATAGTCAGGGGAATGAGTGATTTTCCAAGTTCTTCCTGGGATCTTTATTCTTTCATGAAATGAAGTGCCAGCATTTGTTGTCTTTTGAATTGAATAACTTACTCGGCCATTTCAGAGGGCAGTTAAGAGGCCAAACGTAGGCCAGACCAGGTAAGGATAGCAGTTTCCCAAAAGGACGAGTAACCAGATGGAATTTTACAACAATCAATGATGATGTATGGTCATCGTTAAGGCAGCACAGTGGCTCAGTGGTTAGCACTGTTGCCTCACATCGCCAGGTACCTGGGTTTGAATCCAGCCTCTGCCGACTGTCTGTGTGGAGTTTGCATGTTCTCCCTGTGTCTGCGTGGGTTTCCTCTGAGTGCTCCAGTTTCCTCCCACAGTCCAAAAATATGCAGGTTAGGGTGGATTGGCTGTGGGAAATAGAGTTATAGTGGGTTGGTTCTGGTCGGGTTGGTGTGGACTCGATGGCCTGAGTAGCCTGCTTCCACACCATACGGACTCTAAGTTCGCTCGGACTAGCGGTCAATTCCAATTTATTAATTGAATTTAACTTCCAACCAGCTGTTTTGCTGGGATTTAAAGCTGTGTCCCTGGATTACCGGTCCAGTGAAATAAACACCACCATCTTCCAGGAATAAAGGTTTCCAATGTGAAGACAATGTGATAACTGTGACCAGTCCCTGTAGACTGCGGAAGGATGAGATTGGTGAGATGAATTCTCACTGATTGGAATGATATTAACATTGACTCATTCGTACTTCAGACAAAACAGTGAGTGAGAGAAGCAAAATGGTCAGGGCCCATGGAAAACATAATGTCAGTTGTAACGGTGGAGGGTGGAGAGAGAGGGAGAGAGACTGTGTGGCGAGGGAGGGGGTGGGGTGTGTGTGTGTGCGCGCGTGCGCGCGTGTACTGCCCGCGTCCCCAGTGGCCATCCCTCTTTGGATGTTCCACTGGATGTTAACCTATTGCTGAGACTGTTTTTCCCTGTTTCTGCACCAGGTAATGACAAAGAGGGAGGATCTGGTGGTTGCTCCAGCAGCTGTCACTTTGAAAGAAGCAAACGAGATCCTGCAGCGGAGTAAGAAAGGTAAAAGGAGCAGCTGCACCCAATGAGACAACCCAAACCATCAGTGATGACAGTTGTCTCTTCTGTCTGAATTTGGAAACTCTGTGTCTGCTGGTTTCTTAAGTCTGTGGCTCAGTGTGCGGGCAGTGAGTGGATTAGTCAATACTGAGAGGATCAGAGAATTGCAGAATGTATAAATTTGTACCAAAGCAGAATTTTATACATTTTGAAATTGTTCTGATTGAAGGGGTTTGAATAACTCTGGGATAATCAGTTACGGTTATTGGACAGTGAGATTACAGGACGCTATTTGATTGGGTAACATTAGAGGAGTGGGCTGAATGGACTCTTGTGTTCTATACTTCTGTGATCCAGGAAGAGCTTTATGTTCGTACTGATGACTGTCACGCAGTTCAGTTGTTAGAGATTGCATTCTGACTGAGCGAGAAGCTGCTGTTAACTATCACTTGTCCATGTGGACCCAGGACCCCTGACTGTCTGTGTCTGTATCTAAGGGAAGTTGCCCATCGTTAATGATAATGACGAGTTGGTGGCTCTCATTGCCCGAACTGACCTGAAGAAGAATCGTGATTATCCACTTGCATCAAAAGACAGCAAAAAGCAGCTGCTGTGTGGAGCAGCAATCGGTACTCATGCAGATGACAGGTACCGGCTAGACCTCCTGGTGCAGGCTGGTGTGGACGCTGTGGTCCTGGTGAGTTCCTTTGGTGCCAATTCCCACAAATCAGCACTCACTCTGGTTAGGAAATGTCTGCAAATCAAACACAACTTCTCCCACTTTTCCTAAAGAATGTTTTGCATTCCTCAAGCACCTTTCACATCTTCTGTGTGTCCCCATGCAAACTGCAGCCAACAGAATACTTTGGAAATACAATTACTGCTGTAATGTCAGAAACAGCTGCCAGCTTGCTCTATGACGGCTTGCTCCACTCTGCAGGAATCCTGCCCCTATTCCTGATTAAGGGCTTTTGCCCGAAATGTCAATTTTCCTGCTCCTCAGATGCTGCCTGACCTGCTGTGCTTTACCAGTACCACTCTAATCTAGACTCTGGTTTCCAGCATCTGCAGTCCTTGCTTTTACCTCTATGACCGGGTGCAGGCTGTTCTAGAGATGTTTGTTGAAGATAAAAAATTTCCAGGACAACTCCTCTCCCTCCTGTACCACCACCAGCCCAACCAGCCCTCCGTTTCCCCATTGGCTGTGCATGCCGCCCTGTCCCCACATCCTGATCACAGTTCCTTTTGGGATCATTTACATCAGAGAATTTTAACATGACATGCAATTTGGTGTGACTTGAACACAAACTTGTAACAGACACAAGTAAACAAATTGTAGTAATGTGTGCTTGGGACCCGTACCCAATGGAGGTTCAGTTTGTGACGAGGCGGGAGAGACATAATTAGATGCTAGAAGCTAATGTGCTGTTCTTGCTTTCTCTATCTCTCTCCATGCCTTCTTTCTTACTACTTCCCCATTCTCTCTATGTTTCCCTTCCTCCCTACCCCTCTCTCTCCACAGGATTCTTCCCAAGGGAATTCCATCTTCCAAATTGAGATGATTAAACACATCAAAGAGAAGTATCCAGACCTGCAGGTTATTGGTGGAAATGGTAATTTGCGGTCACTTATCTGAGCTCCTCAGTTTGCTCCTTCTGTCACTGTTGGGGAAATTCAACAATTTATCCCATGATTGAACCTCCTCAATAACACTCACTTGAAGTGCTGTGATGTGATTCTTCATGTATTGTCATCAAATCTGACAAAGTGGGATGCCATTTAGCCCATTGAGCCTGCATGCATTCTTAGAAAGAGCTAGCCAATCGATCTCACTCCCCTCCTCTGAATCAAGAGCCCTGCAGACTTCTCTTTTTCAGGGCTTTACCTGATTCCTTTAGAAAGTTTTCTTATAGAACATAGAAGAATACAGCGCAGTACAGGCCCTTTGGCCCTCGATGTTGCGCCGATCCAAGCCCACCTAACCTATACTAACCCACTATCCTCCATATACCTATCCAATGCCCGCTTAAATGCCCATAAAGAGGGAGAGTCCACCACTGCTGCTGGCAGGGCATTCCATGAACTTACGACTCGCTGAGTGAAGAACCTACCCCTAACTTCAGTCCTATATCTACCCCCCCTTAATTTAAAGCTATGCCCCCTTGTAATACCCGACTCCATACGCGGGAAAAGGTTCACACTGTCAACCCTATCTAACCCCCTAATCATCTTGTACACCTCAATCAAGTCACCCCTAAACCTTCTTTTCTCTAATGAAAACAGCCCCAAGTGTCTCAGTCTTTCCTCATACGATCTTCCTTCCATACCAGGCAACATCCTGGTAAACCTCCTCTGCACCCGTTCCAGTGCCTCCACATCCTTCCTATAGTATGGCGACCAAAACTGCACACAATATTCCAGATGCGGCCGCACCAGAGTCTTATACAACTGCATCATGACCTCAGGACTCCGGAACTCAATTCCTCTACCAATAAAAGCCAGTACGCCATATGCCTTCCTCACCGCACTATTTACCTGGGTGGCAACTTTCAGAGATCTGTGTACATGAACACCAAGATCCCTCTGCTCATCCACACTACCAAGTATCCGACCATTAGCCCAGTACCCCATCTTTTTGTTATTCTTCCCAAAGTGAATCACCTCACACTTAGCTACATTGAATTCCATTTGCCACCTTTCTGCCCAGCTCTGCAGCTTCTCTATATCCTGCTGTAACCTGCCACATCCTTCCTCACTGTCAAATTCTTGAATCTCTTTCTATTGCCCTTTTAGGCAGCATACTCAGGATTGCAAGAACTCACCGTGGCAAATAAATCCCATTTCCCCCCACTGCTGTCCCTTACAGCAGCGTGGATCAAGCTACAGCACGTGGACTGCAGTGATTTTGTGAAAGCAGCTCACCACCACCTCCTTGAGGCTGATTAGGAGTGGGGCAATAAATGCTGGAACAGCAGTAATATCTACATCCTTGTGAATATGAACAATGAAACAAACATCCCCAAAATGTTTGGACAGACTTGCATTTTGTGTTATAGTGAATGTAGAAAAGTTAAAGCCCAGAAAGAGGCCATTCACCTCTTTGTGTCTGTACTGGCTGCCCATACCAATCCCACTGCTCATTCAAATCCCACTTCCCAGCATGTGGTCCATCACCATGTCAGGGAAAGGTGATGAGGTCACCATCTTCCCACTCAGTACATCTTTCCTTTAAATACTTGAATCACCAAACTGGGCACTGTGTTCCAGACACCCACTACCTTCTGATTGAGAAAGCTTTTCCTTATGTGCCCTCGAATCCTTCTACCGCTTACTTTAAATATGTGCCTCCTTTCCCCCCCCCCCCACACACACACACACACACACACACACACATATGCATATCAGTAACTGACATCTCTCCTAACAGAAACACATGTTCCCTGTCCATTCTGTCAGAGTCTCATTATGTTGTATGCCTCCGTTAAGTCACCCCTTTGTTTTACAGAAAACACATCAAATCTATCCAACCTTTCTTCATTGTTGCAATTTTCAAGCCTTGGAAAAATACATGAAAACCTTGTGTGTACTCTCCCTGGTTTTGGGGCATTAACAACAATTGATGATAGATTCATGGTCACTGTCACTGAGACTAGATTTCAATTCCAGATTTAATCATTTAACGTAAATTCTGTCAGCTGTCATGGATGGATATGCCCATCTCCCTGGGACCTCTGAATTCCCAATCCTGTGACAGTACTGCTACATCACCAACTCCCCACTCAGTCCACAGCAATCTCCCACTACGCTCCCCCTGCTAATGACTGGGTAATTGGTATAGATGATGTTGATTGAGTGATTAAGTATTGGCTGGATACTGGGGTATTTTTGAAAAGTGCCATGGGGGAATACTTCCTCCTAGTTTTTTTTTTGCTTAATACAAAGGCCCTATCCCTCGTGTGTTTGAGGAAATTACTTCTAGACTTTTTTTTTTAAGGCAAATGATCAATATTCTCTTATGGCAAAACTTACCATTTTCTTCTGTTTCTCCCCACCCCTATCTCTCTCAGTTGTAACTGCAGCACAGACCAAGAATCTGATTGATGCTGGTGTGGATGCCCTGAGAGTCGGAATGGGAAGTGGTTCCATCTGTATCACTCAGGAAGGTAATATTCTGAGTCCTGACCCAAACCAATTACTGACTGTCCATCAGCTCAGCACCTGTTTGTTTCTCTTTATACTGATTCCTGGGATCCACCTATGCTTGTGAGGCTGCTTCAGTGATGGGTGCCATTATCTCTCAGCTGCAATTCCTATATTTTGGTTTGTGTCTGGACAATACCTTGTTACAACCCCTGCACTATCCATTAGATCCCAGCAGCTCAGAACTTTACCCATTCTGAAATTCTTGCTTGTAGTTCATACCTCACACTTCTGTAAGTCAGCAGATTTCCTGAATTGTTGAAAATTATTTCTAGCTTTACAAGGTTTGGTTCTAAGCACTTCCAAAATAATGAGAGCAGTACTCATAGGTCGCCTGCATGATGGACCAGTAACTGTATCAGTATGTTTCAGTGTTTCCATCCACTGTTTGACTGATTTCATAACTACATCAATGGATTTTCATAGCTTGCATTTTTCCTACTTTTGAGTTGATAGTTGAACTTGAAGAACTGAAGTGTGAAAATTCTTCAGATTCTCACTGACCATGAAAGTTCTCTGCCATGGGCAATTTCAAGAATCTGCTCATCTCCCCAAGAGCTGCTGAGGGGGTAGGGGCTGAAGGCACAGAGTGATCACCTTGCTGCTGGGAAGGCACAGGCTTTATTGAAATAGCTGTGCTGTCTGCGGTGGTAAGGGGAGCACAGCCTGATCATCCAGTTGCTGTGATTTCTTTTAACCAAGCGATAATAGAAAGATGGAGAAAGGGAATAGGAATTAGGAACAGATTTTAAAAGGACAGGGGCAGATTGGAATGATCAACAAGTGGTAGATGAAATTTCAGTAATGGTTGGACGAAAGTGGGGACAGTAGAGACAGTTCTGATTGAGAAGCAGAGAGATGTATCGTCGCAGGATAGGCAGAAAGCAGTTAATAAATCATACAGTCTTGTGGGCTTTATTAATAGGAATATTGGGTACAGGAGCAAGAAGGTGATGCTATACCTGTACAGGTGCTAGTTCAGCCTTAAGTGGAGTACAGTACTGCACTCAATTCTCAGCACCTCTCTTCTGCAAGGATGCAAACACATGAGAGAAAGTGCAGAGGAGATTTATCAGACCAGGACCAGAGATGAGGGACTGTAGTGTATGTGGAGAGAGACTGGAGAAGCTAGGATTGCTTTCCTTAGAATGGAAAAGGTTGTGGGAATTTAATCTGGGTGTTCAAAACCATCTTGGGTTTTGAGAGCAGGATTATTGAGAATCTGTTTTCCGGTGGCAGGAGGAACTGTATTAGCAGCATAACACAGATTTAGGGAGATTGATGTGGGAGGAGAAGGTGTGGTCTGGATTTTAGCACTGGGCTTGAGGAGTTGTGTACCAAATGTAGAGGACAGTGAGCACAGTAATCACCTTGTGTTGGGAGAATGAGATTGCTAATGCAGTGTGGCACAGTTGTCACTCCACTCCCTCCAGCTTTGCTTTCTGTCTCGCTCACTCTGTGGTGTGGCTTTCCATTATAATCTCCATCTCTCTCTGTCTCTCTGGTCTTTAGCAGCACCCAAGATTCCTCCAGATTTTAAAACACTCAGCCCCAAACTCCCAACGACAATCTCGGGCTCTTTCCGTAAGTTTCTTTTCAAGCCTGTTGTGTTGGAGGTCGGAACGTGATTGGCTGTGCTCTGACAATTTGCTTCTCTGTATCCCACCTACCCCAGAACTAGACCGAATAGACAAGAGAAAACCCTTTGGATTGGAGTTCTGTGGCTGATTTAACTTCTCTGTTAGTGTCTGAAGGAGGATCAGTGAGCCTGAAGTTAGGAAACAGAGGGGCCCACACTTTGTCACTTTGTTTTGGTGAGATTGACTGACTGGCATTGGGGTATGTGTCTCACGCACAGTCTGTTGCTGGGGTATGGGTCTCACACATACACATGGCTCCACATACCTCTACCCACATGCAACCATGCATGTGCGCACACACACACACTCTGCTCACTCTATCTTCCTGTTTCTCTCTCTCTCACTGTTCCCACACAACCCCTCCCCCACACATTCTCACTGGGGTACAGTCCCACACACACACACACACACACTGACTCTCACTGGGGTTCGCTATAGGGACCCTGCTTGATAGTGAAACATCATGTTTTGTTTTTTTCTATTTGAAAACTAATCTTTGATACAGCAAGCCAGAATGAAGTATGAGAGTTCATATTGGGTTTGGGAGACTGAAATAAATTTGGCTAGGATCTTGTTCTGTTTTAGCCATTTCAGCGTGTTCGGACTGTTTCAGTTATGAGCACGTTTATATCATTTTTCAATCTCTTGTCCACTCGATCTGCTTGCAGTTGAGGTAACTGGGCTTAATGACTCACTGATTCCTGGGATTGAAATACTACTGCCTGCATGACGATTTTAACCCCATTCTTTCATGGGATTTGGGCATCACTGGCAAAGCCAACATGTGTTACTCACCCCCAACTTGCAATTTGGAAAGTTTCTTGCTTCCCACAACCGTGAAGGGAACAGCCAGAGGATTAACTACCTCTGAGGCCCAGTCCACCAATTAATCCTGTAAAAATGCAGTTTGGGCATGGACTTTATCCAACTCTATGGACTGCCTTCAGAGTGTTTGGGGACTGTGTGGAGGGAGGTTTACTCTGTATCCAATCCTGAGCTGCATTTGTCCTGGGAGTGTTTGATTTGGACAGTGTTGAGTTATTAGAGTTCTTTTAGCAAGTAACGTTCACACTGTTCTTGGATATTTCCAAAAAGCATTTGATAAGTTTTGACATGAAAAGTTGTTACATAAAATAAGAGCTTATAGTTTATGGGGTAACAGACTGGTATGGATAGATGTATGGTTAGTTAATAGGAAGTAGAGTTGGGATGGATGAATCTTTTTCAGGTCGATAGGATGTAGTTGGTGAACTGGAGCCTTAACAGTGTACAAGTACGGTTGCTAGATTTGCTCGATAGATTGTGAAGAGAATTAAGAGTCTACAAGAGGGTAAGGATTGGTGAAGTAAGTGGGCAAAAACCTCGGCAAACGGAGCAATGTGTGGGAAAATGTGAACTTGTCCATTTTGGCAGGAAAAATAGGATAGCAGCATATTGTTGAAATGGAGATTGCAGAGCTCCGATCTACAATCAGAAATCTGGATGCCCTGGTACGTGAATCACAAAACTTTAGAATGCATGTTCAGCAAGTGCACAGAAAGGCAAATGCAACATAGCCATTTAATTCAAAGGAAGTAGCAAATGTAGAAAACTGGTCGAGGTAAATAAGTTGTTGATAAGTGCCAGGAGTCAAGAATTTGGGGATGAGAATGGACAGCTGAGTTGAGTTGGGACTCCAATCAGATCAGCCAATGGCCTTATGGAATGGAAGAGCAGATCGAGGAGCCAAATGGACAATTCCTAATTCTTGTGTGTCTAACCCTGTGCTGGGAACATTTGGGGACAATATAGAGGGAAAGTTACTTAATATCTAATCCTATGCTGTCCCTGTCCTGAGAGCTTTTGATGGGGGACAGTACAGGCGGAGCTTTACTCTATATCTAACATAGTTCTGTACTTGTCTAGGGACTTGTTTATGGGACAGTGTGCAGGAAGCTTTATTCTGTACCTGTCCTGAGTGTTTTGCACATTTCTGCAGTGATCAGCTGATTTGCAAAGGGCTTGTCCTTATGTTGTGTTCATTCTCACCTTGTTATTCATGGACACTTTGCAGATTCTGAATCTACAGTTTCCAGTGAGTTTCAGCAATCTGTGTTTGACATTTTGTGTTTGGAATCTGAAAGAATGATGTGTGGTATTGCAATAACTTGTTATATTGCAGGAGCTATTATAACTTAAGCATGCCTTCATAAACATGTCATGTTTTATAGCTAAATGTTTATGGTGATATTTGGGTTTTGGAAAAATAGGACAGTTGAAGCACCACCAAAACTAAACGGTCTTGATATATACATGCATACACATGTATACTTGGATGAGCCTCCACACACAGTCCCTGTCCCGTAGAGGACTGACAAATACGCAACTCTCAGTGAGACAAGTTGTGTGGATTGCACAGAGGGCTGTCACCATGAGGCAGATGGTGTTTATTAGCTATCTGTCTAAATGTGTTCAGGTTCAAATTGCTTCAACCCCCACACATTACTAACAGAACCTCCCATTCGTTGTTACAAATCAAACAACATTTTTCTCCTCTTTAACTGTCCAGTAGCTGATGTGGGTACAATAAGGTCTTGGTTTAACTCCTTCCTGGTACACAGGTGTGTTATAATCTTTTGAATAGGTTAATTTAAAATGTTACTTTGTATTAAATGATGATGCAGGGAACAGCAGTTTCATATTCACCTTTGGAAATTCAGTTTAAAAAAATAAACTGATTTGGGTTAAACTGACCATGAAGTTATTGATTTGTTGTGAAAATCCATCTGGTTCACTAGTGTCCTTCAGGGAAGAAAACTGCCATCTTTACATGGTCTGATATACATGTGACTCCAGATCCTGAGCAAAATAGCTGATTCGGAACTGCCCTCTGAAGTACCTGTGAGGTTTGTTGGTTAACATCTAGGCACCGGGATGTTAAGTGGTTGGCTCAGTTTCTCCTTTGTGGAAGTGGAGAAAGGCAGTAATTGCTGCAATTGCCAAGAATTATATAATATGTGATGGTCTGAGCTGCATGAGCGCTCTCGCTGTCTTTTTTTAAAAATATTCATTTGTGGGATGTGGGCTTTGCTGTCAAAACCATTCATTGCCTAGAGAGCAGTTGAAAGACAACCAAATTGTTGTGGGTCACATGTATGGCATGAGTGGACCAGAGATTTTTTTTCTAACAGTGGTTTCATGGTCACTATTAGACTCTTAATTCTGGATTGTTTTTACTGAATTTAAATTACACCAACTGCCATGGCAGGATTCGAACCCAGGTCTACAGAACATTACCTAGCTTTCACGATTATTCTAGCAATAATATCATTAGACAATTGCCTCCCCTATTGACTTTTGTTTGTTTCTTGTCCAGTGCTGGCTGTGGGGAGACCTCAGGCCACTGCGGTTTACAAGGTTGCAGAGTATGCCAGGAGATTCTCCGTGCCAGTAATCGCAGACGGCGGGATTCAGACTGTTGGCCATATTGCCAAAGCTTTAGCATTGGGAGCATCGACAGGTGGGTGAATAACTGACACCTGGGAGACAGGAACAAGCATTTCTGGTACTCTCTCAGTAAATTTCTATCAAACAGTGCAAGAAGGCCCCCAGGACCCAGTCCTTGCTGATTTATTGATCCCACAAAGCAGATGGCCAGGTCTGACTGTGTTCCTGCTCTAGTCCAACAGTGATGCCACACTCATCCAGTGGGTATCCCAGCTCTGGATGAGAGTTCCACTTCTGAAACCTAAGCACAGAAGGATGTTGGCATAGCTGGATGGGGCCAGCATTTACTGCCCTTGAGAAGGTAGTGATGAGCTGCCTTCTTGAACCACTGCAGTCCATGTGCTGTAGGTTGACCCACAGTGTCCTCGTGGAGAGAATTCCAGGATTTTGACCCAGCGACACTGAAGGAATGGCGATATATTTTCAATTGAGGATGGTGAGTGGCTTGAAGAGGAACTTGCAGGGTGGGGTCTGGTGTCCTGAGCATTATTGGAGCCAGTATTGAATTGAGGGAGGACAGGTGCTGAGATGAGGGAGGTTGGGCTGTGTTCTCCGATGAGAGGTCTGAATGTCAAAGGTTCCATGTAATGATTTTGAAGAAAAGGTGGTTCTCCTCGGGGTCATAGAGCTCATTTTTGTCCCAAAGATGTCAGACATCGCTAAAACAGATTGTCTGTCTGATTGTTATTATTTTGGTTGTGGAAGCTTGCTGACTGCATATTGATTGCTACATTTCCTATATTAGAAGAGTGACTGCACTTTGCACTTCAAACGTATTTTGCTGGAACCTTGGGATGACCTGAGATTGTGAAATATAAATCCACAATATAAATCCAAATTCATTGTTAGATGCTGGCAGAAATTGCTGCTTCTCAGGATTGGTTGGGTAGAAATGGCTTGGTTTGTGATTACTGATCCTTGTTCTTTTCCTGACAGTGATGATGGGATCTCTGCTCGCTGCTACTAATGAAGCCCCTGGTGAGTATTTCTTCACCGATGGAGTGAGGTTAAAGAAGTATCGGGGGATGGGCTCCTTGGATGCAATGGACAAGCACTTGGGGAGTCAAAGCCGCTACTTCAGGTTAGTTATGAATCTGAAAGGTTGATATATTTGTAAAAATGTTTCAAACGTCCATCTCTGACAAAATATAACTACTAAGTTTCTCTAGGTTACAAAATAGGGGGCAGGTCTGTGATATTGATATCATCTGAAGCTGTTAGAAATTTAATTTACTGATTTACAACATGTCACAATGGACAGCAGATTAACAGTCGGGGAGGAGATAATTTAGCAGGGCATTTAACTTGGATGTAAATACAGTAATTAAAGGTTTAACCCTGACTGTAACAGGTTGTGGAAGTGAATTCAATATATCTGGTGATTTCTGTGGCACTAGCTCTGAGGAAGTGCTGGATGCGAGTTTAAAAGACATTTGGATGGATACATGAATAGAAAAAGTGTGAAGGGATGTGGGTCAGGAGCAGGCAGGTGGGACTAGTTAAGTTTGGGATTATATTCGGCATGGACTGGTTGAACCAAAGGGTCTGTTTCCGTGCTAAGTGACTCTGTCTATAAGTCTTATTATTGCTGTTTTATTTGTAAAATCAAACTTTATGACTTGGCCTTCAATGAAGGAAGCTGGGGTCTAATAACATTCCTTAAATATGGGATATATGTACAGGTTGAGGACCATTGTGACTAATGTGGAATTGTCTATTGATTGACCCAAAGTAATTCTATTCTTTCTTTCCAGCGAGTCAGATAAGATCAAAGTGGCTCAGGGTGTGTCTGGTGCCGTCCAGGACAAGGGCTCCATCCACAAGTTTGTTCCATATCTGATTGCTGGGATCCAACATGGCTGCCAGGATATTGGAGCCAAGAGCCTAACACAGCTCAGGTACAACCATGACCCTTCTTGTTGCCTCTGCTGCCATCCTTTCCCTCTCCAACTTGAATCACCTTACCCTTACTATGGTGATCTTATGTCATTGACTGACTTTGTGCTGTTCCTAGAGCGATGATGTACTCTGGGGAGCTGAAGTTTGAGAAGAGAACATTGTGTGCTCAGCTGGAAGGTGGTGTCCATGGGCTGCACTCGTAAGTGTTGTTCCTTTACTACTCCTCCTCGCAGTTTTTATGGTCACCTTCCAGTATGTCTCCTCCTTCCTTTCCTTTACCAGCCACTAAGAGCCGAGCTTCACTATAACAGGGTATGAGTAACATTCCAGAAGCAACAGTAAATCAGGAAATGGAAGAGACTTAAAAATCAGAATCACCTGAAAACTGATGCTGAGTATATGGCACAGCAGCTCAGTAGTTAGCACTGAACATTAGCCTCAGCACAAGGGACCTCTGTTCAGTCTCAGCCTTGGGTGACTGTATGGAGTTTGCATGTTCTCCCTGTGCCTACATGGGTTTCCTCCAAGTGGTTTGATTTCCTCCCACAGTCCAAAGATGTGCAGGTTAGGTTGATTGGCCATGTTAAATTACCCATTGTATGCAGGCTGGTGGGTTAACCATGAGAAATATGAACTTACAGGGATAGAATGAAGGGCTGGGTCTGGGTAGGATGCTCTTTGAAGGGTTAGTGCTGACTGAATGGGCTGAATGGCCTCTTTGATTACTGTAGAGACTCCATGATTCAATATTGTTGGAGCTGTGGGTTGACAGTTGCCCAGATCCTGGTGGATTTTATCCTAGGATCTGAAAAGAAGTGACTAGTGAAATAGTTGATACCCTGGTTTTAATTTTATAAGATTATTTAATTCAGGAACGTCCCATTACATTTTCAAAATAACCAATGTAACTCCTTCCTTCAAACAGGGAGGGAGATAGAAAGCAGTAAACCACAGGGTTAACATGTCATAGAGTCATAGAGATGTACAGCATGGAAACAGACCCTTCGGTCCAACCCGTTCATGCTGACCAGATATCCCAACCCAATCTAGTCCCACCTGCCAGCACCTGGCCCATATCCCTCCAAATCCAATCATAGGAAAAATAGTCAAAATCTACAGCACATGAAAAGGCCATTTGACCTATCATATTTGCATGGTCAAAAATATCTATTCCAATCCTGTATCCAGCACTTGGCCCATAGCTTTATATTCCTTGTTAAAAAATGTTAGAAGCTATTATTAAAGAAGTTAGAGCCAGGCACTTGGATAAGTTCAAAATGATTAGATAGAGTCAACATGGTTTTGTGAAAAGAAAATCATGTTTAGCCAACTGTTATGATCTCAGCTGATGTTATTAACGGACAAGTCAGACCTCAGACTGAAATCTGGCTTGATAGATTTTTTTTATTTGACAAGGTGGTCTCTCACTGGAAAACAAATCAATCTGCAGCATTATGTGCTTAACAATAAAACACAAAAAAATTATCAAATAATGTAAATAAATATTTTTATATGTACACAATTTTAAAGATTTTTGAAAAGTGATAAATAACAATATTCCATCTATTCCAACAGCCTATTCCTTTATAGTACTCAAACTCCAGAGAAAATTCTCTTCTCTATCAAATCCATTGGTTTGACTGAACCGTGTCTGAGTTCATGAATTTGAGAGTTTGTTCACCTTTTCCTTGACTATTCACAATTGAGCTTAGACGTTCTCAGCTTCAAACAATCCCTTCAGCAAGGTTCTAACCAAACTTCTGTTATGGAACTTTCAAGCTATAATCTACTTCTGTTCTTATGGTCTTATAAGAGGTGACTTATTTGAACAATATAAGATCTTTGAGGGGCCTTGACGGAATAGAGGGAGAGGAGATGTTTCTAATGAGAAAATCTAGACTTAGGGTCCAGTATTGAAAAATCAAGGCTGTCCTTTAGAAAACAAGTTTTTTTTCTCAAAGGTCTTAGTCTTTGAAAATGTTCTCTCTGAAAAGTTAATGAAAGGAATTCTTGAACATTTTTAAGACCACGGTGGATAGATTCTTGATAAATGAGGGACTGAAAAGTTATAAGGATGGGTTCAATATGGAATAATCAGATCGGCCACTATTTTATTGAATATTGGAACAGGCTTGAGGGACCGAACGGCCTTGTCTTGCCCCTTGTTCGTATGTTTGTATCTGATTGGATAGTAATAAACATTACAGTGCAGTATAGGCCCTTCAGCCCTCGATGGTTTCACAGGGTGGCACAACAATCAGAAGACTATCTAACCTACACTATCCCATTCTTGTCCATGTGCCTATCCAATGATCATTTAAATGCCTGTAAAGTTGGCGAGTCTACTACTGCTGCAGGCAGGCTGTTCCACGCCCCTACTCTGAGTAAAGAAACTACCTCTGACATCTGTCCTATATCTTATCACCCCTCAATTTAAAGCTTTCCCCCTCGTGGTAGCTAGCATCATCTGAGGAATAAGGCTCTCACTGTCCACCCTATCTAACCCTCTGATTATCTTATATGTCTCTATTAAGTCACCTCTCAACCTTCTCTCCAATGAAAACAGCCTCAAGTCCCTCAACCCTTCCTCATAAGACGTTTGTACAGAGCCACTGAGTATGTAGATTGAGCCTGTGATTTTTCTTTTCTTCTCTTCCAGATATGAGAAGAGACTTTTCTAAATCCTTCTGGCGAAATCCCAGCCTCATTCCAGGATTCTGTTCCTTGTTAATCACCTCCAGCCAAATTTGCAAAAACCTTTGTTTCAACCTCTCAGTATTGGAACACCATGGGAGAGTGGTCTGTGCCTCTGGCATTCACCCTATAGCTGTTTGGTTCTGCATGTCTGATACCTCTGCTGCTTGTGCAGTTAATTTTACAAGATATGTTTCATTTTTGTTAAAAATGAAATGAGATTGTTTGGTGTAATTTAATCTGCACCTTTAAATCTTAAAGTGGTGACTGAGTATGGCACTTAATAGTGAGAATCTCAGTGACCATTTCACTGCATCAGTTTGTGTTTGCTCTCAGAGGATGGTGTGTTAACACTGTTTATTACTTTGACTGGTGCCTTTGCATCTGTCACTGTGGCTTTTGCACTGACTTTCTGAAATGTTGTGGAACAGATTGTGAAAAACACAAAGCTCAGACATGTCTGTGTTGCTGTTTAAGGAGAAAAATCTTTTTTGTGCAGAATAATGAATGGTTCAAAATGTTTGCAGAGCATGGTATTGGTTTCACAGATTGGATTATTGGATGTGTGATAACTGATTCATTGTCTTACACAGGATTCTGATTGTGATCGAAAGTGCTCAAGTACCTGCTGTTTCAGGCAGAGAACTTTATACATAAGCCTGTGATGACACTGTTACAACTTGTATTAAAAAATCATTTGGTTGAAAGGACTTGATTCTGACACTTTCTTCCTTGACCTGGGCTTGGCTTCTATGAGAAAAAAAGAACAAAGTCTCCTCCACAGTGACCCTCCCACCACCAAGCCTCCTTTTCTCCCAGACCCTCCTGTGCCAGTTGTAATAGGAGTACTGTGGGATACAGAGGTTTCAGACTGGCCAGTCCAGATCAATACTCAGACAGTCTTCATCCATGAGAGATTATTGGGCTCTGTGATAGTTGCACAGCCAGATAGCCCGTAAATACTTTCTAATGTTGGTTTATGATGAACAGTTATAGGGTCTCAAAACATAGCATACAGAGTAATCAAATATACTAGCAGATAAATGACTTCATCATGACGGCTGAATGAAAGGAGAGGCAATGAGACTCCACTTTCTCTCCAGATCTTTAGCCCTTAGAATATCTAATTTCTCTTGAAAAAAGTTATGTTTTGACTTTAACAACTTTCTGGCAGAGAATTTCCTAGCTTCACTGCTCTGGTTGAAGAGATTTCTTCCCCATCTCAGGCTTCAATTGCCTATCCTCTCTTCTGAGACTAATCCCTAGGTTCTGGACTCAGTAGTTAATGGGAACATATCAATCCCATGTTAACCCCGTCTAGTCCTGTGAAATGACTATTCAAATGAGAATGTCCCCGGAGAGTTTGTCCACTTGGTAACTTTCCCCAAACAGAGCATCAAATTTGCAAAGAGAATATATAGGGTTAGGCCATTTTGCTCCTTGAACCTTTACTGCCATTCAGTGACCATGGACTTAGTTCCACTTCGCTATCTTCCCTTTACCCTCCCCACCCCCAAACTGCACAAAAAACAATAACACTAATGCAGTCACAATAATTGCTGCTCTTTCCTGACATGAAGAGTTTAATTATTCTGTACAATCTAAGGAACTGCTTCTCAAACACGGCCGTGAATTACTCTCGCTCTCCTCTGAGGTAATGAGGGGGGATGAGTGCTGCTGCTGTGTGTCTTTTCTCACTTGTTAAGAAGTTAAAGGTTGCACAGGCATTTGGCTATGGAGTAAAGAAGAGAACAGTCAGTACAACAGGAACTAAATCAGAAACCCCATAGTAAGGTCAATCATGAAGACCCTTTCGTGATGACCTGGCAACTACAACCCACACTGATGGATCTCTCCCTTTAGCAGAGGCCAAAATCACCTCAGCACCACACGTTACTGCTTTAATAATGTAGTGCTCAGAGCTCCAAACCATCACTAGCGTATCATGAACTGGAACCTGCTGGGAAACCTGTGGACCCATAAGCCAGTGAAAGTCTGTGTGTGTGTCTGTGCGCACAGGTGACCTTTGACCCAGTGAAAGTCTGCGCGCATGTGGGACCTGTGCCCTAGTGATCAACTGTCTGTGTATACGTGTGGGACCCTGTACCCCAGTAGGAGTCTGTATGTGTGCATGCGGGTGTGACCTGTGCCCTAGTGGGATTCTGTCTATGTATGTGGTTTGTAGGGCCTGAACCCCAGTGTGTGTGTGCATGTGTCGGGGGGACTGTACCTCAATGTGAACGTGTGTGAACTGTGTCCCAGTAAGAGCCTGTGTGTGGGGCCAGTGCCCCAGTGAGAGCCTGTGTGCGCACGTGTGGGGCGCCAGTGTCCCAGTGAGAGCCTGTGTGTGTACGGGCACGCGGGACCCTACCCCAGTCAGGGTCAGTGTGTGAGGGAGTGACCTGTAACTCAGCAAAATACAGTGCAGCATTTTCACTCAGACCTGAACGTGTTCCAGGTTACTCCATGGCCTGGTGCCATTTGTCTGTTTTGAGTCACTCACCGTGTCTTGGACCTCCACAGCGATTCCCTTGTTCTTCATAAGCAACAACAATTTAGGATCCAGCCTTTGCATTCTCTCACCTAGCCCCAAAACCAGAATCTCTGCAACACAACAGAATCTAGCTGGTGAGGCAGGAAGGGCAGCACATGCAGTTAGTGGATTCTTATGATATTACTGATATTCCCAGTGTTTACTTTTCATTCATAACTGCCCTGGAGATGGTGCTGGTGAGCTGCTTCTTAAACCACAGCACCACGTTGATATTTTCAATCACATGGACAGACATACTATAGTATATCAGTTGAGCAAGAGGGACTTGAACCTGGGCTTTCTGGCTCTGGGGTAGTGACATTACCACTGTGCCACAACAGTCCTAATCTGTCTAATATATAAATGTTTACAGGGTGATGTTCCTGATTCTTGCCCAATACCTAGTCTTTAAAATTAAACAAAACACATATCAAGTTCTTGTAAATCTGTCCTCACAAAGTAAGCACTGCTGGTTTGATAAAATATTTCCATTGAGTATTCTTTACCTATTTTGGGTTCCAACATATAAAACAAAGCAAGGCTATCTTCAGTGATGTCTTTGTAACTGCCAACCTAGATAGAGGGGAAAAAAAAACATTAGAGTGTTAGTTCTTACATCTGATTCTTAACTGATTCTTCCCCCCACTGTCTCATGAGTCTGCTCACAGACTGAAACAGCTGCCCACTGAGGTTATGCCCTGAGGCTGAACTAAACAGGTTGTGGCTACTAATGACCCCTACCACAGTCTAGAGTATCAATGATGGAGAAAAGACTGATTTTACTGGCTGAGTATTCAATTATCAATGAATATGTTTTGATCATCAAGTAGAGAAGTTTAGTGTCAGATGGAACTCTTCAGAGGAGCATCTCTGAAATGCTCTGTGAAGAGGCACTGTTCCCTTTTGGTTTGATGCATTATTGCGACTTGTACCAAGATAGTGAAAAGTATTGTATCACGTGCTAACCAGACAAATCATAAATACAGCAGGGTAATAGAACACAATGCAGGATAGTGTTACAGCTGCAGAGAAAGTCCAGAAAAAGATCAACTTTAACATATGAAGGGTCTGTTCTAAATCTGACAACAGCAGGGAAGAAGCTGTTCTCTAATTGGTTGGCAACAAAAACAGATTGCTGGAAAAACTCAGCAGGTCTAAGCAGCATCTGTGGAGAGAAATCAGATTTATCGGTTTGGATCCAATGACCCTTCAGAAGTAGTAGGCTAGTTGCAGTGGATCAAGGTAATCTGGGAGGCTAGAGTTGATTGTGCCATTACTTATCTCTCAAAGCACTTCATAAGCCAGAAGACTGGAGGACAGCAAATGTTATTCCCTTGTTTAAGAAGGGGAGTCTGGACAACTCTGGAATTATAGGTCAGTGAGTCTTCATTTGGTTGTGGGTAAGGTGTTGTTAAAGGTTATAAGAGAGAGGATTTATAATCATCTGAAAAGGAATAATTTGATTAGGCATAGTCAAAATGGTTTTGTGAAGGGTAGGTTGTGCCTCACTAACCTTATTGAGTTCTTCGAGAAGTTGACAAAACAGGTGGATGAGGGTAAAGCAGTTGATGTGATGTATATGGATTTCAGTAAGGCGTTTGATAAGGTTCCACACAGTAGGCTATTGCACAAAAAATGCAGTTTCGGGATTGAAGGTGATATAGCAGTTTGGATCAGAAATTGGCTAGGTGAAAGAAGACAGAGGGTGGTGGTTGATGGGAAGCCCTTCCTGAAGAAGGGCTTATGCCCGAAACGTAGATTCTCCTGCTCCTCGGATGCTGCCTGGCCTGCTGTGTTTTTCCAGCACCACATTTTTCAATGTTGATGGGAAATATTCATCCTGGAGTTTAGTTACTAGTGGTGTACCACAAGGATCTGTTATGGGTCCACTGCTGTTTGTCATTTTTATAAATGACCTGGATGTGGGCGTAGAAGGATGGGTTAGTAAATTTGTGGATGTCACTAATGTAGGCAGAGTTGTGAAGTGCTGAAGGATGTTGTGAGTTACAGAGGGACATAGATAAGCTGCACAGCTGGGCTGAGAAGTGGCAAATGGAGTTTAATGCGGAGAAGTGTAAAGTGATTCACTTCGGAAGTAGTAACAGGAATGCAAAGTACTGGGCTAATGGTAAAATTCTTGTTAGTGTGGATCAGCAGAGAGATCTCGGTATCCAGGTGCATAAATCCCTGAAAATTGCCATCAGGTTGACAAGGTTGTTAAGAAGGCATATGGTGTGTTGGTGTTTATTGGTAGGGGATTGAGTTTTGGAGATACAAGGTCATGCTGCAGCTGTACAAGACACTGGTAAGGCCGCACCTGAAATATTGCTTACAGTTCTGGTCACCGCATTATAGGAAGGATGCGGAAGGTTTGGAAAGGGTTCAGAGGAGATTTACTAGGAAGTTGCCTGGTATGGAAGGAAGGTCTTATGAGGAAAGGCTGAGGGAACTGAGGCTGTTTTCGTTGGAGAGAAGAAGGTCGAGAGGTGACTTAAGTGAAACATATAAGATAATCAGAGGGTTAGATAGGAAAAAGGCTCTTACTCTCCACCCTGATGGTGAAGGCTAACATGAGGGGACATAGCTTTAAATTGAGGGGTGATAGATATAGGACAGATATTAGGGTAGTTTCTTCACTCAGAGTAGTAGGGGCATGGAACGGCCGGCCTGCCTGCAACAGTAGTAGATTCACCAATAGAACATAGAACAGTACAGCACAGAACAGCCCCTTCAGCCCATGATGTTGTGCCGACCACTGATCCTCATGTATGCACCCTCAAATTTCTGTGACCATATGCATGTCCAGGAGTCTCTTAAATGCCCCCAATGACCTTGCTTCCACAACTGCTGCTGGCAACGCATTCCATGCTCTCACAACTCTCTGTGTAAAGAACCCGCCTCTGACATCCCCTCTATACTTTCCTCCAACCAGCTTAAAACTATGACCCCTCGTGTTAGTCATTTCTGCCCTGGGAAATAGTCTCTGGCTATCGATTCTATCTATGCCTCGCATTATCTTGTGTACCTCAATTAGGTCCCCTCTCCTCCTCCTCTTCGCCAATGAAAAAAGTCTGAGCTCAGTCAACCTCTCTTCATAAGATAAGCCCTCCAGTCCAGGCAGCATCCTGGTAAACCTCCTCTGAACCCTCTCCAAAGCATCCACATCTTTCCTATAATAGGGCGACCAGAACTGGACGCAGTATTCCAAGTGCGGTCTAACCAAAGTTTTATAGAAATGCAACAAGATCTCACCACTCTTAAACTCAATCCCCCTGTTAATGAAAGCCAAAACACCATATGCTTTCTTAACAACCCTGTCCACTTAGGTGGCCAATTTAAGGGATCTATGTACCTGCACACCAAGATCCCTCGGTTCCTTCACACTGACAAGAATCCTATCCTTAATCCTGTACTCAGCTTTCAAATTCGACCTTCCAAAATGCGTCACCTCACATTTATCCAGGTTGAACTCCATCTGCCACCTCTCAGCCCATCTCTGCATCCTGTCAATGTCCCGCTGCAGCCTACAACAGCCCTCTATACTGTCAACGATACCTCCAACCTTTGTGTCGTCTGCAAACTTGCTGACCAATCCTTCAATCCCCTCATCCAAGTCATTAATAAAAATTACAAACAGTAGAGGCCCAAGGACAGAGCCCTGTGGAACACCACTCACCACAGACTTCCAGGCAGAATATTTTCCTTCTACTACCACTCGCTGTCTTCTGTTGGCCAGCCAATTCTGTATCCAGACAGCTAAGTTCCCCTGTATCCCATTCCTCCTGACCTTCTGAATGAGCCTACAATGGGGAACCTTATCAAGTGCCTTACTGAAGTTAAGGACATTTAAATGGGCGTTGGACATACATATGGATAATAGTGGAACGGTGTAGATTAGACGGGCATCAGATTATTTTCACAGGTCAACGCAGCATCGAGGGTTGAAGGGTCTGTACTGCGCTGTAACGTTTTATATTCTATAAGTCTGTAACTGGCTCTCCATGGAGTGACTTGATTAACAGCTCTGTCATAGTGCAGGTTTGCCAAATAATTCCTGTTCAAGGTGAAGTTCACAAATTCAGCAAATTGGATCAGGAGGAGGCCATTCGGCCCATCAAGCATCACTCAGCAATTTCATATGATCGCAGCTGATAGATTACGTTATTGCCTTTGAGCCATATTTGTCAATGCCTTGAAAGCAGGGGAGGGTCACCCTTACATGCTCCTTCAAAAAGTCATTAACATTTTCCATCAAGATATATTAATGTTAATTCTCTGCCAGGTTTAAGCATATTATTGTCTACTTCCAATGAAACACAATAAATGGCACTGAACCCTGTCAGAAAATCAAAAATTAAGTTTCCACAAAAACCAACTCAATACTCACATTCCATTGAAGTAATGCCTGTGGGATCACTGCACATGGGCCAACAACTTGGTTCCCATTGATGGTGAAGCCCAGCTTGCTGTACCCATCAACGAAGAGAGTATTCAGCGACTCCCGCTCCAGAGCGTTCACTCTGGTGCGCTGGTACAGCTCATCATCTGACGGTGTCATCTTGTAACCCCGACAGGGCTGCCTGCCGAGAAACAGATTCAAATCTCAGGTTCATTCACAAACTGGGAGCCTCCTCAGATATCACAAACTATCTCGACACTTGCAACACTGAAGGTGCCCAGTTACTCTCCTAAATCCCCTCAGATATACATTCCTCCTTTCAGACGCTCTTTAATATCCCCCCACCGACCTCTCTGACAAAACTATTGTTCATCTGTCTGAAGATTTGAAATGATACAGATTCAAACCTTGTTCATCGATTCTCGTAGAAATGAACTTGGTAGGTTCTATTATTCAAAAGGTGCTACATAAACGTAAAGTTATTGCATTCCATTATAAGTATCAGTCGTTCGCTCTTTAACATCAGTGATACTCAGAGAGGTGTTCACACTGTCGGAGGGTGAGTGCTGAGGGAGTGCCGCACTGTCGGAGGGTCAGTGCTGAGGGAGTGCCGCACTGTCGGAGGGTCAGTGCTGAGGGAGCGGGCACTGTCGGAGGGTCAGTGCTGAGGGAGTGCCACACTGTCGGAGGGTCAGTGCTGAGGGAGCGGGCACTGTCGGAGGGTCAGTGCTGAGGGAGTGCTGCACTGTCAGAGGGTCAGTGCTGAGGGAGTGCCGCACTGTCAGAGGGTCAGTGCTGAGGGAGCGGGCACTGTCGGAGGGTCAGTGCTGAGGGAGTGCCGCACTGTCGGAGGGTCAGTGTTGAGGGAGTGGTGCACTGTCAGAGGGTCAGTGCTGAGGGAGCGGGCACTGTCGGAGGGTCAGTGCTGAGGGAGTGCCACACTGTCGGAGGGTCAGTGCTGAGGGAGTGCTGCACTGTCGGCGGGTCAGTGCTGAGGGAGTGCCGCACTGTCGGAGGGTCAGTACTGAGGGAGTGCCGCACTGTCGGAGGGTCAGTACTGAGGGAGTGCTGCTCTGTCGGAGGGTCAGTGCTGAGGGAGTGCCGCACTGTCGGAGGGTCAGTGCTGAGGGAGTGCCGCACTGTCGGAGGGTCAGTGCTGAGGGAGCGGGCACTGTCGGAGGGTCAGTGCTGAGGGAGTGCCGCACTGTCGGAGGGTCAGTGCTGAGGGAGCGGGCACTGTCGGAGGGTCAGTGCTGAGGGAGTGCCACACTGTCGGAGGGTCAGTGCTGAGGGAGTGCTGCACTGTCGGCGGGTCAGTGCTGAGGGAGTGCCGCACTGTCGGAGGGTCAGTGCTGAGGGAGTGGGCTCTGTCGGAGAGTCAGTGCTGAGGGAGTGCCGCACTGTCGGAGGGTCAGTGCTGAGGGAGTGCCGCACTGTCGGAGGGTCAGTGCTGAGGGAGTGGGCACTGTCGGAGGGTCAGTGCTGAGGGAGTGCCGCACTGTCGGAGGGTCAGTACTGAGGGAGTGACGCACTGTCGGAGGGTCAGTGCTGAGGGAGTGCCGCACTGTCGGAGAGTCAGTGATGAGGGAGTGCCGCACTGTCGGAGGGTCAGTGCTGAGGGAGTGCCGCACTGTCGGAGGGTCAGTGCTGAGGGAGTGCCGCACTGTCGGAGGGTCAGTGCTGAGGGAGTGCCGCACTGTCGGAGGGTCAGTGCTGAGGGAGTGCCGCACTGTCGGAGGGTCAGTGCTGAGGGAGTGCCGCACTGTCGGAGGGTCAGTGCTGAGAGAGTGCCGCACTGTCGGAGGGTCAGTGCTGAGGGAGTGCCGCACTGTCGGAGGGTCAGTGCTGGGATCTTGCTGTGTAGTTAGTTGCTAAGTTTCCTCCGACATTGATTTTAAAGCCCGAGGATCTGACCGGCGTCACAGAAATGCAGCTCCTTACCTTCCCCGGAGTCTGGTGCCAATTCCCCGCCAAACCGCTGCCGCCGCCATTGCTCTCCGCCCCGGGTCAGAGGTCAGGCTTAACGACAAGGATCTTCGCGGCAAGAGCGGTCCCTTCTCGGCGCTGCCTCTGCCGCCACCTGTGGCCGCTCCCCGCCAGTGCAGCTACCATCTCCCTCCAGCTGCCCAGGCACCAGCCTCCCTGACCCTCATCACATCAGGTTCAGGATTAGTGGTGCTGGAAGAGCACAGCAGTTCAGGCAGCATCCGACGAGCAGCAAAAGCCCTTCATCAGGAATAAAGGCAGAGAGCCTGAAGCGTGGAGAGATAAGCTAGAGGAGGGTGGGGGTGGGGAGAGAGTAGTATAGAGTACAATGGGTGAGTGGGGGAGGGGATGAAGGTGATAGGTCAGGGAGGAGAGGGTGGAGTGGATAGGGGGAAAGGAGCTGGGCAGGTCGGACAAGTCCGGACAGGTCATGGGGACAGTGCGGAGCTGGAAGTTTGAAACTAGGGTGAGGTGAGGAAACTGTTGAAGTCCACATTGATGCCCTGGGGTTGAAGTGTTCCGAGGCGGAAGATGAGGCATTCTTCCTCCAGGCGTCTGGTGGTGAGGGAGATCACCTACCTGCAGACAGATTCAGATCCCAACTTACTGCCATTCTGAACATAAGTCTTGTTGGCCCTCAAACCTACTCAACCATTCAATTAAATCATGGTAGATCTGCTGTGAATCATCTCCAGTTCCTTATCTGCTCCACTTCCCAACCAGCCCCACCGTGAAAATATCTTTGTCAAAAATCTCATTGCATCATCCCAGAAGCTGCTTCATCAATGACCTTCCCTCCACCATAAGGTTAAAAGTGGAGGTGATTGCAGTGTTCAGCACCATTCACAACTTCTTAGGCATAAAAGCAGTCCATGTTTCAAATGGAGTGAGGCTTGGACGATACATCATCTGGATGAATGCAGCTCTAAGAAACAAGACAGGCAGCATAATGTACTGTGGACATGGGGAAGTCTATTCATGTACTGCTCCTGGAATTTGACAAGTTTCCCCATAAAAGGTTTTATTCCACAAAGTAAGAGCTAATGGTCTACTAGGTAACAGGTTGTCAGAAACCAGAGACAATGCAC
Source organism: Chiloscyllium plagiosum (assembly GCF_037043375.1). NCBI lineage: Eukaryota > Metazoa > Chordata > Chondrichthyes > Orectolobiformes > Hemiscylliidae > Chiloscyllium > Chiloscyllium plagiosum. Next base: position 1,253,085 of record NW_028270152.1, read on the forward strand.
AAATTTTTTTTTTGCCTGATTATCAGAATGTCATAAATGGAATCCCACAAAGGATCCATTGTGGGACTTCAACATTTTATAATTTACTTCAATGACTTGGATAGAGGAATCATAGGTATGATAGATAAATTTTCAGAAGACAAAGATAATTGGGAAAATATGTTGCAAATATGATGATTCGAGGATGCAAACTTGTAAGTTAAATCAGCAATACCTGGAATATGGTAAATATTGTCAGAAAACATGAAGTTATTTACTTCGGGCAAGATGAATAAAAAAGCAGAATATTATTTAAATAGCGAGTTACTGCCGAATTCTTAAGTGCAGACACAGGTGTTCTAATGCATGAGTATGCAAGTACAGCACATAATTAAGGCTAATGGGATGCTATCCTTACTTACAAGAAGAATTGATCATAAAAGGCAACTATCTTTCAGTGAGAAAGGACATTAGTCATCTTGAATACACTGTAGATTGGGTCTCCTTGTTGAAGGAAGCCTGGGGGTTGGTTAGCTGGATGACTGGTTTGTGATGCAGAGTGACACCTACAGCATAGGGTCAATGTACTGACTGAGTTTATCATGAAGGTCTAATCTTCTCAAGAGATGTGGTGACCCTCAGGTTAAACCACCACTCATCATCTCTCCCTGAGAGTCTGGAACTATGATGACTTCATTTATTTTAAAGGAAGGATATAAGTGCATCAGGCATAGCTCATAAATTCACTAGTGATACCTGGAATGAGTGGGTAGTCATGTGAGTATAGGAAGGCTTGTTCCTCCCACAATCCAAAGATGTGCAGGTCAGGTAAATTGGCCATGCTAAATTGCCCATAGTGTTAGGTGCATTAGGGATAAATATAGGGTAGGGGAATGGGTCTGGGTGCATTACTCTTCAGAGGGTCGGTGTGGACTTGTTGAGCCAAAGGGCCTGTTTCCATACTGTAGGGAATCTAATCTAAAAGCTTGGATGGCAGCTTTCAGGGATCTACGCACACAGACACCAAGATTCCCCTGCTGATCCACACTACCATTACCCCAGAACTCTGTATTCCTGTTACTCCTTCCAAAGTGAATTACCTCACACTTTGCCCCATTCAACCCCACTAACCACCTCTCAGCCAATCTCTGCAGCGTCCATACTGTTCACAAATCTGCCTACGTTAATGTTGCTTGCAAATTTACAAACCATAATCCTTCTGAAGAAGGGCTTATGCCCGAAACATCGATTCTCCTGTTCCTTGGATGCTGCCTGACCTGCTGCGTTTTTCCAGCAACACATTTTCAGCTCTGATCTCCAGCATCTGCAGCCCTCACTTTCTTTCAAACCATCCTTCTACGCCCACATCCAGATCATTTATAAAAATGACCAACAGCAGTTACCCCAAAACAGACCTTTGTGGTACACCACTAGTAACTGAATTCCAGGATGAACATTTCCCATCAACCACCACGCTCTGTCTTCTTTCAGCAAGCAAATTTCTGATCCAAACTATGATATACACATAATGTGGAGGGAGGTGGAATCAGGTTGAATGAGAGCAGTCAATGTGATTGTTTCGTTGTGTATTTCTCTATTAACATTTTGCTGGGCTATCTGAGCAAGCAATGAGGGATAGTGCCATTGTTCAGATTTCTTCAAGGGCTAGCACAGGCAAAATGAGGCATAATCCTCTGTCAATGCTGTATGATAAAATAACTGCATGAGGATTAGTGCGCATCTTCTGTGACCAACAGTTATTACAGGATATATTCTGCAGGGTGACAATTCTGGAGAATCAAGAAAGAGGGGTGCTCTCAGTCCTACAGCAGAGTTCATGTTCCATTATGCATTAAGGATCTCCCCACCAATCTCTTAAACAAAAAGGCACACCTCCCACAGCACTGTCAGTGAACAAACTAACCTGAGGTAATGATTTCTGTTGCAATTCACAGCCAGGATTTCAGATAAACAGACACCTTTATATGTTCTGTACAGTTGGGTTACAGAGATCACTTTAATAACTCTCCTACATTTCAAACAAGCTGTCCACCATTTCAAATTTACAGCACAAAATCGATGACCGAGCGAATGGGTGAGGCTGCCCTGAGACCAAGGGCTCAATGTAGGAAACAGCTTCACTCCTGGAGCTGGCTCACAGACGCAGCCAGTACATGGCGCTCCGGATTCGGTTATAATCTGGTAACTGCTCTATTGGACCTGTCGGAGACAGAGATAGAAGTCAGTGAACAAATTGGCACGTTGCCACCAGCAGGAGCAGAAATATCAATCTGAGTGATGCTGTGCCGTTTCCCAAGTCTGATTTAAAAAACAGGTTGAAAGAACACACTTCTTGTATTGAGGTGATGGAGTGATGCAGTGATAATAATAATAATCTAACCTCATATAATGCCTTGGGAGCATGAGTAAAAAGCTGGAAATGTGTTGCTGGAAAGGCGCAGCAGGTCAGGCAGCATCCAGGGAACAGGAGAATCAACGTTTTGGGCATAAGCTCTGAAGATGGACAAGGGAGATCCGGTGGATGTAGTGTACCTGGACTTTCAGAAAGCTTTTGATAAAGTCCCACATAGGAGGTTAGTCAGCAAAATTATGTATTGGGGGGCAAAGTACTAACTTGGATTGAAAGTTGGTTGGCTGACAGGAAACAAAGAGTAGTGATAAACAGCTCCATTTTGGAATGGCAGGCAGTGACCAGTGGGGTACCACAGGGATCAGTACTGGGATTGCAGCATTTTACAATATATTAATATACTAATGGTATTAGTAATAACATTAGCAAATTTGCTGATGATACTAAGCTGGGTGGAAGGGTGAAATGTGAGGAGGATGTTAGGAGATTACAGGGTGACCTGGACAGGTTAGGTGAGTGGTCAGATGCTTGGCAGATGCAGTTTAATGTGGATAAATGTATGGTTATCCACTTTGGTGGCAAGAACAGGAAGGCAGATTACTACCTAAATGGAATCAATTTAGGTAAAGGGGCAGTACAAAGTGATCTGGGTGTTCTTGTACACCAGTCAATGAAGGTAAGCATGCAGGTACAGCAGATAGTGAAGAAAGCTAATAGCATGCTGGCCTTCATAACAAGAGGGATTGAGTATAGAAGCAAAGAGGTTCTTCTGCAGCTGTACAGGGCCCCGGTGAGACCACACCTGGAGTACTGTGGGCAGTTCTGGTCCCCAAATTTGAGGAAAGACATTCTGGCTATTGAGGGAGTGCAGCATAGGTTCACAAGGTCAATTCCTGGAATGGCGGGACTACCTTATGCTGAAAGACTGGAGCGACTGGGCTTGTATACCCTTGAGGAAAAAGTGAGGACTGCAGATGCTGGAGGTCAGAGCTGAAAATGTATTGCTGGAAAAGCGCAGCAGGTCAGGCAGCATCCAAAGAACAGGAGAATCGACACTTCAGTCATGAGGCCCTTCTTCAGGAAGAGCTCATGCCCGAAACGTCGATTCTCCTGCTCCTTGGATGCTGCCTGACCTGCTGCGCTTTTCCAGCAACACATTTTCAGCCTTGTATACCCTTGAGTTTAGAAGACTGAGAGGGGATCTGATTGAGACATATAAGATTATTAAAGGATCGGACACTCTGGAGGCAGGAAACATGTTTCCGCTGATGGGTGAGTGCCGAACCAGAGCACACCGGTTAAAAATACGGGGTAGACCATTTAGGACAGAGATGAGGAGAAACGTCTTCACCCAGAGAGTGGTGGCTGTGTGGAATGCTCTGCCCCAGAGGGCAGTGGAGGCCCAGTCTCTGGATTCATTTAAGAAAGAGTTGGATAGAACTCTCAAGGATTGTGGAATCAAGGGTTATGGAGATAAGGCAGGAACAGGATACTGATTAAGGATGATCAGCTATGATCATGGTGAATGGTGGTGCAGGCTTGAAGGGCAGAATGGCCTACTCCTGCACCTATTGTCTATTAAGGGAAAGAATCTGATATCCTCCCCTGATATGGCCTGCATGCGACTCCAGACCCACAGTAATGTGCTTCACTCTTAACTGCCCTCTGAGAAAATAGGAATGGCAATAAATTCTATCTCGCCAGCGATAGCCGCATTCCATGAGTGAATAAACAAGGAGTGTTTATGGCTCTTATACCATCACCAACCTGCATGATTCAAGTTAGCTCATGGATGAAGAGGTCAGTCTGGGCCCCACGCTCCCCGACCCTAACACCACCCCTGCCCACTTTAAACCAGCACCTCAGCACCGCACCAGCATGGAAGAGGTCATTAATCCTCCTTAAGAGCAAACAGAACTCTCAATTGGAACAATAAACCACAGCCCCAAATAATCTAGACCCAGACACAGGTGAAAGCAGCAATTCCTGGAAAGCTTTCCATGTCTTCTTATAGCTGTTTACAATCAGTGGCCTCTCTTTAATTCACGCCCACAGGTTTTTAGTACCCACACTCTCAATATTCTAACTGGACATGACTTGGAACTGGACTCACATTCTCACCACAGGTTTGCAAAACTTCCTTGGGCTTGCTAAACAACTCAGCATGTGTAGGCACTAAAACACAGGCACTGAGCTATTGCTGGAGAAGGACTGAACTTACCGACTGCAGCGACAGCTGGACACTTGTCATAGATATACCGGGTACAAACATCACGCAACTTCAGAGCATCAACATCCTGTTCCAGAAAACAGTGCAACATCACAGTTACACAGGAAAAAATGGGAATGATATTGAGAGAAACAACTCAAGTGCAGCCCATTCATCAGTCATGAGGCAGTAAAACTTACTGGTGTACAGGGTTTCAAACACACAGACTCTCACTGGGGTACAGGGTCCCACACACACAGACTCTCACTAGGGTACAGTCCCATACACTGATTCTCATCAAACATAGAACACTACAGTGCAGTACAGGCTCTTTGGCCCTCAATGTTGCACCAACCTGTGAAACTAATCTGAAGCTTTTCTAACCTACACTATTCCATTTTCATCCACATGTTTATGGAATGACCACGTCCAATGTTTATTCCACGCCCCTACTACTCCGAGTAAAGAAACTACCACTGACATCTGTCCTTTATCTATCACCCCTCAATTTAAAGCTAAGCCCCCTTTTGCGAGCCATCACCATCCGATGAAAAAGGTTCTCACTGTCCACCCTACCTAACCATCTGATTATCTCATATGTCTCAATTAAGTCACCTTTCAACCTCCTTCCCTCAAGTCCCTCAGCATTTCCTCATACGACCTTCCCCACATACCTGCCAACATCCTCGTAAATCTCCTCTGAACCCCTTCCAAAGCTTCCACATTCTTCCTGTAATGCAGTGACCAGAACTGTACACAATACTCCAAATGTGGCTGCACCAGAGTTTTGTACAGCTGCAGCATGACCTCATGGCTCCGAAACTCAATCCCTCTACCAATAAAAGCTCACACACCGTACGCCTTCTTAACAACTTTCAGGGATCTATGTACCTGGACACAGAGATCTCTCTGCTCATCGACATTACCAAGAATCTTACCATTAGCCCAGTAGGCTGCATTCCTGTTACTCCTTCCAAAGTGAATGACCTCACACTTTTCACATTAAAATCCATTGCCACCTCTTAGCCCAGCTCTGCAGCTTATCAATGTTCCTCTGTAACCTGCAATATCCTTCAGCACTATCCACAACTCCACCGACCTTAGTGTCATCTGCATATTTACTAACCCATCCTTCCACACCCTCATCCAAGTCATTTATAAAAATGACAAACAGTAGTGGCCCCAAAACAGATCCTTGCAGTCCCTACTAGTAACTGAACTCCAGGATAAATATTTCCCATCAACCACCTCCCTGTCTTCTTTCAGCTAGCCAATTTCTGATCCAAACCGTCAAATCTCCCTCAATCCCATGCCTCCGTATTTTCTGCAATAGTCTACAAAAAACATAAAAAATTTAGAGCCCATGAACAGGCCCTTTGGCCCTCCAAGCCTGAGCCGATCCAAATCCACTGTCTAAACCTATCACCCAATTCCTAAGCATCTGTATCCCTCTGCTGCCCACCTACTCATGCATCTGTCCAGATGCATCTTAAATGAATCTACCGTGCCTGCCTCTACTACTTCTGCTAGTAACGCTTTTCAGGCACCTACCACCCTCTGTGTAAAGTACTTTCCAAGTGTATCCCCCTTAAACTTTTCACCCCTCACCTTGAAAGCGTGACGTCTCATTATTGAATCCCTGACCCTGGGAAAAAGCTTATCTCTGTCCACACTGTCTATACCCTTCAGGATTTTGTAAACCTCAATCATGTCCCCCCTCAATCTCCTTTTTTCTAATGAAAACAAACCTAACCTACTCAACCTTTCTTCATAGCTAGCACCTTCCATACCAGGCAATATCCTCATAAACCTTCTCTGCACCCTCTCCAAAGCGCCCACATCCTTTTGGTGATGTGGCGCCCAGAACAGTACACAGTATTCTAAATGCAGCCGAACCAAAGTCTTGTAGAATTTTAACATGACCTGCTAGCTCTTATACTCGATACCCCGTCCGATGAAGGCAAGCATACCACATGCCTGCTTGACCACTCTATCCACCTGTGCAGCCACTTTCAGGGTACAATGGACCTGCACTCCCAGATCTCTCTGCCCATCAACTTTTCCCAAGGCTCTTCTGTTTACAGTATTGTTCACTCTAGAATTTGAGTTCCCTAAATGCATCATCTCACATTTGCCTGGATTGAACTCCGTCTGCCACTTCTCCACCTAACTCTCTAATCTATATCCTCCTGTATTCTCTGACAGTCCCCTATGCTTTCTGCTACTCCACCAATCTTCGTGCCATTTGAAAACTTACTGATCAGACCAACAGTGGCCTTTTCCAGATCATTTATGTATATTACAAACAACAGTGACCCCAGCACTGACCTCTATGGAACACCACTGGTGACCTTTCTCCATTTCGAGAAACTCCCTTCAACTACTACTCTCTGTCTCCTGTTGCTCAACCAGTTCTTTATCCACCTGCTAGAACACCCTGCACACCATGTGACTTCACTTTCTCCATTAGTTTACCATGGGGAACCTTATCAAACGCCTTACTAAAGTCCATGTATATGACATCTACAGCCGTGTACCGTGGGGAACCTTATCAAACGCCTTACTGAAATCCATATACAACATATCAACCACTTTACCCTCATCCACCTGTTTGGTCACCTTCTCAAAGAACTCGATAAGGTTTGTGAGGCACGACCTACCCTTCACAAAACCATGCTTACTATCCCTAATCAACTTATTCCTCTCCAGATGATTATAAATCCTAGATCTTAGAACCTTTTCCAACACTTTACCCACAACTGAAGTAAGGCTCACTGGTCTATAATTACAAGGGTTGTCTCTACTCCCCTTCTTGCTATCCTCCAGTCTTCTAGCACTATTCCTGGAGACAATGATGACATAAAGATCAAAGCCAAAGGTTCTACAATCTTCTCCCTGGTTTCCCAGAGAATCCTAGGATAAATCCAATCCGGCCCACGGGACTTACCTATTTTCTACTTTCCAGAAGTGCTAATACCTCCTCGTGAACCTCAATTCTGCTTAGTTTAGCAGCCCATATCTCAGTATTCTCCTCAACAACATCATCTTTTTCTAGCGCGAATACAGACGAAAAATATTAATTTAGCGCTTCCCCGATCTCCTCAGACTCCACGCACAACTTCCCACTACTATCCTCAATTGGCCCTAATCGTTCTCTAATCATTCTTTTATTCCTGACATACCTAAAGAAAGCTTTAGGGATTTCCTTGATCCTATCTGTCGATGACTTCTCATGTCCTCTCCTGGCTCTTCTGAGCTCTAAGTCTTTTCTGGCTAACTTGTAACTCTCAAGTGTCCTAACTGAGTCTTTTTTATCCTCTTGTCAAGAGATTCAACTTCTTTAGTAAACCACTGCTCCCTCACTTGACAACTTCCTCCCTGCCTGACAGGTACATACTTATCAAGGACACGCAGTAGCTGTTCCCTGAATAAGCTCCACATTTCAATTGTGCCCATCTCTCCCCACCCGATGAATCCTAAATCTTGCCTAATCGCAGCATAGTTGTCCTTCCCCCAGCTATAACTCTTATCCTATGATACAGAACATAGAACAATACAGCACAGAACACACCTTTCGGTCCTCGATGTTGCACCGATCTATGAACTAATCTAAGCCCATCCCCCTACACTATCCCATCATCATCCTTGTCCTTATCCGAGGACTGTTTAAATACCCCTAATGTGGCTGAGTTGACTACATTGGCAGGCAGGGCATTCCACGCCCTTACCACTCTGTGTATACCTGTCCCTTTCCATCACTAAAGTAACCATCACCAAAGTGCTCACCTATCTTCAACTCTAAAGGCTAGCTGTGTTCATTACCCAGTACCAAATCCAATGTGGCTTCACCTCTTGATGGCTTGTCTACATACTGTGTCAGCAAACCCTCTTGCATGCAATGGACAAAAATTGACCCAACTAAAGTACACGAACGATAGTATTTCCAGTCAATATTTGGGAATATCATCGTTGCTATCCTATTCTCTACATCTCTGGAACTATTCAGAGGGCTATAGAAAACTCCCAACAGGGTGACCTCTCCTTTCCAGTTTCTAACCTCAGCCCAAACTAGCTCAGCAGACGAATCCTCAAACATCTTTTCTGCCACCGTAATACTGTCCTTGACTAACAATGCCACACCTCCCTCCCTTTTACCATCTTCCCTGTTCTTACTGAAACATCTAAATCCCAGAACCTGCAACAACCATTCCTATCCATATCTCCAAAATGTTCACAACATCAAACTCTCACTGGAGTACAGGATTCCCCATACACTGACTTACACTGGGGTACAGACACACACACATCTACTCTCGCTGGGGTACACGCTCACACACTGACTCTCACTGGGGTACAGTACCACACACACACTGACTCTCACTGGGGTACAGTCCCACACACACACTGACTCTCATGGGGTACAGTCCCACACACACACTGACTCTCATGGGGTACAGTCCCACACACACACTGACTCTCATGGGGTACAGTCCCACACACACACTGACTCTCATGGGGTACAGTCCCACACACACACTGACTCTCATGGGGTACAGTCCCACACACACACTGACTCTCATGGGGTACAGTCCCACACACACACTGACTCTCATGGGGTACAGTCCCACACACACACTGACTCTCATGGGGTACAGTCCCACACACACACTGACTCTCACTGGGGTACAGTCCCACACACACACACTGACTCTCATGGGGTACAGTCCCACACACACACTGACTCTCATGGGGTACAGTCCCACACACACACTGACTCTCACTGGGGTACAGTACCACACACACACTGACTCTCACTGGGGTACAGGGTCCCACACACACTGACGTACAGTCCCACACACACTGACTCACACTGGGGTACAGTCCCCCACACACACTGACTCACATGGGGTACAGTTCCCCACACACACTGACTCTCGCTGGGGTACAGTCCCGCACACACACTGACTCTCAGTGGGGTACAGTCCCCCCCCACACACTGACTCTCACTGGGGTACAGTCCCCCCCCACACACTGACTCTCACTGGGGTACAGTCCCCCCCCACACACTGACTCTCACTGGGGTACAGTCCCACACACACACACAGATTCTCACTAGGGTACAGTCCCATACACTGATTCTCATCAAACATAGAACACTACAGTGCAGTACAGGCTCTTTGGCCCTCAATGTTGCACCAAGCTGTGAAACTAATCTGAAGCTTTTCCCACACACACTGACTCTCACTGGGGTACAGGGTCCCACACACACTGATGCTTGCTAGGGTATGGGTCCTAGATACACTGACTCTTACTGGGGGATAGGCTCCTATATTTAGTTACTAAATACGAGTACTTCAGGCAATAAGCGTCAAGTGGGCTCTGTTAGGCAGAGTGTTTCTAGAGTTTCTGAGCTATCCACAGAAATGGTTATGGTCAATCAATACATACATCAATCCTGGCATTCCACTCTGCCAGTGAGATACGTCGGCCGTAACTAAGGATTTGCCTCCCGATATCTGCACATGTTGGTGTCGTACCTGTGAACAAACGTGGATATTAGTAAGCTCCAACACCATGAGCATTGCACACACCTCACTGTTCTCCCTGGGGCTAAGTGCCTCTGCTAGATACTGGAGTTCTATCTGTGGACAACTGTCTGTTTGGCTGCTGAGCAGGTCTAGCCTGAATGACAATCAGGAAACACCTTTGCTTAATCCTATTCACTGCCACTCAACATCCAGTCAGGAACATAATTCCTGAGGCAATGTCCCCTTCACAACCAGACTCGAGGCTGTTTGTCCCCTCCAGTCAGTACCCTCTCTACCATGCATCAACTCCCCTCTGGTCACAAACCCCACCCCCACCACAGATCAATTCCCTTCCAGTCAGCACCCCTCCATGGATCGATTCCCCTCCAATCAGTAATTCCCATCTCCACTCCACCATAGATCAATTCCCTTCTGGTCAGTAACACACCTCCCCCTCCCAAAAATTTGATTCCCCTCCAGTCTCTTCCCTGATTGATGCCCTCAGTCAGGCTCGGCCCATCAGTACAGCCTGATTGTCCAATAGAACACAGCGAACACACCAAAGAGAGTAGAATCCCCATACTGCACTGCCTCTCTGTATATCTCAGGCCCAGTGAACAGGGAAGTCACCGTGGCCTGGGCACAGGATTGAGTTCAGTATCCAATCTGCAAAGAAAAGAAGTCAGTCAGTCACAGTCCTGGGCTATACAACAATAGCCCATACAGAGCTCAGGACGGAGGGCAATGCAGAGGCTCGACTGGCACTGGGTTGGTTCAGGGCTGTTGAAGAAGACAGGGCCACACTAACTATGCCTGTATTTTATAGTGTTTTGATCAATGGATTTTGAATATTAAGGGATCTGATAATGAGGTGAAGATGGGTGGGGGACAGGAGCGTTCAGAACGCATCAAGATCCAAGGGAATTAGATCTGGAGTGACGCTAGGGTATACTTGCTCACACACCCGGAGGGGAAATCTGGGACCCGCTTCCTCCAAACACTGTGGTGTGAAAGTCAGTTGGCTTTAGGCCCTGGATTAAAGCAGACTCACTTTGCTGAGAAATGCTAACAAGGAACATGAAACAAAGCTGGGAAAATGAAGTTAAAACACAGATCAATCATTATTTGAATGAATGACAAGTGGGATGAGGGGTTGAATGTTCATATTTTCACAATCTGCTTTTCATCTCACCATCCAACTGAGCAATCAAACGGGTCTTCAGCGCGTTCTTGGCTCTGGTCACCTCACTCTCCGTCACACTGGTGCAAAGGCGCATCCTGAACACAAAAAGACCAAACAGTTACATTACCTCCTTGATTATTTTTCTGTGCCCACCCCAGCAGGGTTGGCGCGGGGGGGGGGGGGGGGTGGGGGGTGGGGGGGGGGGGGGTGAGAAAGAGACATCTGGGTGCCTGCCCCAGCAGGGTGGGGGTTATCAGGGGTAACTCAGTTCCTGCCCCAGCAGGATGGGAGGGGTATCTGTATGTCTGGTCTGGATAAAATCAATCATGCAGGTACAGCACCAAACATCATTGAGTATTTGTTTGAACCTCTCTCAATAAAGGTTTAATACTTAGTTTAATTTGAAAAACTGGATCACTTCAATGTTTTCACCAGCAGATTGCAGTAAGTGATGCTAAAAGGACAAGCAGCCATCACAGGACGTGCAGCAGCACACTCACCATTCTCCCTGGGCAAAGTGCAGCATGTCTTCAATGCTCATTCCATCACAGACCAAGTATATCCCCCAAAGGCCTGTGTCGGAGTAACATGTATTGAAGGATTGGAAACTGTGACCCAGCTTATTCTCAACAGAAATCTGGGCCAGGCGACTTGACTGGTTCTGTAGAGATAAACAAGAAATAAGCAATATCATCATCAATACGCACACTTTTCCCCATCAAACACTCCCAGGGACAGGAACAGCATGGGGTTAGATACAGAGTAAAGCTCCCTCTACACTGTCCCCATCATCCCTCCCAGGACAGGGACAGGATGGGGTTAGATACAGAGTAAAGCTCCCTCTACACTGTCCCCATCATCCCTCCCAGGACAGGGACAGCACGGGGTTAGATACAGAGTAAAGCTCCCTCTACCTTGTCCCCATTAAACACTCCCAAGACAGGTGCAGAACAGGGTTAGATACAGAGTAAAGGTATCTCTACCCTGTCCCCATCAAACACTAGCTCTTTTGGGGTTAGAAGTGACCTGTACAAGAAGGACGGATTGCACCGAAATTGGAAGGGGACAAATATACTGGCAGGGAGATTTGCTCAAAGTGCTCGAGAGGATTTAAACTAGTAAGGTGGGGGGGGTGGGACCCAGGGAGATAGTGAGGAAAGAGATCAATCTGAGACTGGTACAGTTGAGAACAGAAGTGAATCGTACAGTTGAGAACAGAAGTGAATCATACAGTCAGGGCAGGCAGGGACAAGGTAGGACTAATAAATTAAACTGCATTTATTTCAATGCAAGGGGCCTAACAGGGAAGGCAGATGAACTCAGGACATGGTTAGGAACATGGGACTGGGATATCATAGCAATTACGGAAACATGGCTCAGGGATGGGCAGGACTGGCAGCTGAATGTTCCAGGATACAAATACTACAGGAAGGATAGAAAGGGAGGCGAAAGAGGAGGGGGAGTGGCATTTTTGGTAAGGGATAGCATTACAGCTGTGCTGAGAGAGGATATTCCCAGAAATACAGTCAGGGAAGTTATATGGGTAGAACTGAGAAATAAGAAAGGGATGATCACCTTATTGGGATTGTATTATAGACCCCCTAATAGTCAGAGGGAAATTGAGAAACAAACTTGTAAGGAGATCTCAGCTATCTCTAAGAATAATAGGGTTGTTATGGTAGGGGATTTTAAGTTTCCAAACATCGACTGGGACTGCCATAGTTTTAAAGGTTTAGATGGAGAGGAATTTGTTAAGTGTGTACAAGACAATTTTCTGATTCAGTATGTGGATGTACCTACTAGAGAAGGTGCAAAACTTGACCAAAATAAGGCAGGGCAGGTGACTGAGGTGTCAGGAGGGGAGCACTTTGGGGCCAGCAACCATAATTCTATTCGTTTTAAAATCGTGATGGAAAAGGATAGACCAGATCTAAAAGGTGAAGTTCTAAATTGGAGAAAGACCAATTTTGATGGTATTAGGCAAGAACTTTCAAAAGCTGATTGGAGGCAGATGTTCGCAGGTAAAGGGACGGCTGGAAAATGGGAAGCCTTCAGAAATGAGATAACGAGAATCCAGAGAAAGTATATTCCTGTTAGGGTGAAAGGAAAGGCTGGTAGTTATAGGGAATGCTGGATGACTATAAAGAAATTGAGGGTTTGGTTAAGAAAAAGAAGGAAGCTTATGTAATATAGACAGGATAGATCGAGTGAATCCTTAGAAAAGTATAAAGGAAGTAGGAGTATACTTAAGAGGGAAATCAGGAGGGCAAAAAGGAGACATGAGATAGCTTTGGCAAATAGAATTAAGGAGAATCCAAGGGTTTTTACAAATATATTAAGGACAAAAGGGTAACTAGGGAGAGAATACGGCCTCTCAAAGATCAGCAAGGCGGCCTTTGTGTGGAGCCACAGAAAATGGGGGAGATACTAAATGAATATTTTGCATCAGTATTTACTGTGGAAAAGGATATGGAAGATATAGACTGTAGGGAAATAGATGACGACATCTTGCAAAATGTCCAGATAACAGGGGAGCAAGTGCTGGATGTCTTGGAACGGGTAAAGGTGGATAAATCCCCAGGACCTGATCAGGTGTAACCTAGAACTCTGTGGGAAGCTAGAGAAGTGATTGCTGGGCCTCTTGCTGAGATATTTGTATCATCAATAGTCACAGGTGAGGTGCTGGAAGACTGGAGGTTTAAGAAGGGTAGTAAAGACAAGCCAGGGAACTATAGACCAGTGAGCCTGACCTCAGTGGTGGGCAAGTTGTTGGAGGGAATCCTGAGGGACAGGATGTACATGTATTTGGAAAGGGAAGGACTGATTAGGGATAGTCAACATGGCTTTGTACATGGGAAATCATGTCTCACAAACTTGATTGAGTTTTTTGAAGAAGTAACAAAGAAGATTGATGAGGGCAGAGCAGATGTGATCTATATGCACTTCAGTAAGGCGTTCAACAAGGTTCCCCATGGGAGACTGATTAGCAAGGTTAGATCTCATGGAATAAAGGGAGAACTAGCCATTTGGATACAGAACTGGCTCAAAGGTAGAAGACAGAGGGTGGTGGTGGAGGGATGTTTTTCAGACTGGAGGCCTGTGACCAGTGGAGTGCCACAAGGATCGGTGCTGGGTCCTCTACTTTTTGTCATTTACATAAATGATTTGGATGCGAGCATAAGAGGTACAGTTAGTAAGTTTGCAGATGACACCAAAATTGGAGGTGTAGTGAATTGCGAAGAGGGTTACCTCAGATTACAACAGGATCTGGACCAGATGGGCCAATGGGCTGAGAAGTGGCAGATGGAGTTTAATTCAGATAAAAGAGAGGTGCTGCATTTTGGGAAAGCAAATCTGAGCAGGACTTATACACTTAATGATAAGGTCCTAGGGAGTGTTGCTGAACAAAAAGACCTTGGAGTGCAGGTTCATAGCTCCTTGAAAGTGGAGTCGCAGGTAGATAGGATAGAGAAGAAGGCTTGTGAAGGTTTGTAGCTCAGGTTGAGGTTTTGGGTGTAGGTTTGCTCGCTGTGCTGTAGGTTTGATATCCAGACTTTTCATTACCTGGCTAGGTAACATCATCAGTGGCAACCTCCAAGTGAAGCGAAGCTGTTGTCTCCTGCTTTCTATTTAGATGTTTGTCCTGGATGGGGTTCCTGGGGTTTGTGGTGATGTCATTTCCTGTTCGTTTTCTGAGGGGTTGATAGATGGCATCGAGATCTATGTGTTTGTTTATGTCGTTGTGGTTGGAGTGCCAGACCTCTAGGAATTCTCTGGCATGTCTTTGCTTAGCCTGTCCCGGGATAGATGTGTTGTCCCAGTCCCAGTCGAATTGGTGGTTTTTTTCATCCATGTGTCGGGCTACGAGGGAGAGAGGGTCGTGTCTTTTTGTGGCTAGCTGGTGTTCATGTATCCTGGTGGCTAACTTTCTTCCTGTTTGTCCTACGTAGTGTTTGTGGCAGTCCTTGCATGGAATTTTGTAGACGACGTTGGTTTTGTCCATGGGATGTACTGGGTCTTTTAAGTTTGTTAGTTTTTGTTTGAGAGTGTTGGTGGGTTTGTGTGCTACTAGGATTCCGAGGGGTCTCAGTAGTCTGGCTGTCATTTCTGAAACTTCTTTGATGTATGGTAAGGTGGTTAGGGTTTCTGGCTGTGTTTTGTCTGCTTGTCGTGGTTTGTTCTTGAGGAATCTGCGGACTGTAGTTTTTGAGTATCCGTTTCTCTTGAATACGTTGTATAGGTGGTTCTCCTCTGTTTTCCGAAGTTTGTCTGTGCTGCAGTGTGTGGTGGCTCGTCGGAATAGTGTTCTGATACAGCTTCGTTTGTGTGTGTTGGGATGGTTGCTGGTGTAGTTAAGTATTTGGTCAGTGTTTGTCGGTTTTCTGTATACGCAGGTTTGTAGTTCTCCGTTGTCCTTTCTTTCGCCTGTGACGTCCAGGAATGTGAGTTTGTTGTCGGTTTCTTCCTCCTTGGTGAACTTTATGTCTGTGAGGGTGTTGATGATGTTAAATGTCTCTTCTTTCTTGTTTTGTTTTGTGATGACAAAGGTGTCATCTACGTAGCGGACCCAGATTTTTGGTTTGATGGTTGGTAGGGCTGTTTGTTCTAGTCTTTGCATTACCGCTTCTGCTATGAATCCTGATAGCGGAGATCCCATGGGTGTGCCATTGGTTTGTTTGTAGATTATGTTGTTGAAGGTGAAGTGGGTGGTGAGGCACAGATCCACTAGCCTCATGATGTTTTCGTTGGTAATGTGATTGATGGTGGTTGGTGTGTGTGTGATGGTCTCTTTAAAAGTGTGGTAAGTGTTTCCTTTGCCGGGTTGATGTTGATGGAGGTGAACAGTGCTGTTACGTCGAATGAGATCATTGCTTTGTCTTCCTCTATTTTGGTGTTTTTGATGATCTTTAGGAATTCCTGGGTGGAGTGGATGGAGTGCTGTGACTCTTCTACTAGGTATTTCAGTCTTACGTGTAGTTCTTTGGCCAATCTGTAAGTTGGTGTTCCGGGTAGTGGGACTATGGATCTGAGGGGGGCTCCTGGTTTATGGATTTTTGGTAGTCCATAGAATCGTGGGGTGTTGGTTCCGTCTGGTTTCATTTTCTGGAATTCTGTCTTGTTTAATTGTCCGGAATTGTGTAATTTTTTTAGGAGATATGTCATTTTGTTTCCTTGTTGTGGGGGTAGGTCTAGCGCCACCTGTTGGTAGGTGTTGGTGTCTGCGAGTAGTGCATTGGCTTTCTCGATGTAGTCCCTTCTGTTCAGGATGACTGTGAGCCGGCCCTTGTCTGCAGGTAATATAACGATGTTTTTGTCTTTTTTGAGGTTTTCTAGGGCTTTCTTTTCTTGTGTGTTCAGTTTGTTTCCTTCCCTGGAACTGGGACAACACATCTATCCTGGGACAACACATCTATCCTGGGACAGGCTAAGCAAAGACATGCCAGAGAATTCCTAGAGGTCTGGCACTCCAACCACAACGCCCTAAACCTACACCCTAGAGAAGGCAGCATTTGGTATGCTTTCCTTTATTGGTCAGAGTATTGAGTCCAGGAGTTGGGAGGTCATGTTGCGGCTGTACATGACATTGGTTAGGCCACTGTTGGAATATTGCGTGCAATTCTGGTCTCTTTCCTATCAGAAAGATGTTGTGAAACTTAAAAGGGTTCAGAAAAGATTTACAAGGATATTGCCAGGGTTGGAGGATCTGAGCTATGGGGAGATGCTGAACAGGCTGGGGCTGTTTTCCCTGGAGCGTCAGAGGCTGAGGGGTGACCTTATAGAGGTTTACAAAATTATGAGGGGCATGGATAGGGTAAATAGACAAAGTCGTTTCTCTGGGATCGGGGAGTCCAGAACTAGAGGGCATAGGTTTCGGGTGAGAGGGGAAAGATATATAAGAGACCTAAGGGGCAACTTTTTCATGCAGAAGGTGGTACGGGTATGGAATGTGCTGCCAGAGGATGTGCTGGAGGCTGGTACAATTATAACATTTAAGAGGCATTTGGATGCGTATATGAATAGGAAGGATTTGGAGGGATATGGGCCGAGTGCTGGCAGGTGGGATTAGATTGGGTTGGGATATCTGGTCGGCATGGACAGGTTGGACCGAAGGGTCTGTTTCCATGCTGTACATCTCTATGACAGGGACAGGATGGGGTTAGATACAGAGTAAGCTCTCTCTACACTGTGCCCATCAAACACTCCCAGGACAGAGACAGCATGAGGTTAGATACAAAGTAAAGCTTCCTCTACACTGTACCCCACCAAACACTCCCAGGGACAGGGACTGCATGTGGTTAGATACAGAGTAAAGCTCCCTCTATCCTGCCCCAATCAAACCTCCTGAAGACAGGTGAAGCACAGGGTTAGCTCCCCCTACCCTGTCCCCATCAAACCTTCTGAGAACAGGTATAGCACAGGGTCAGACTGAATTCAGATTTCATTAAGGAGAAGGCTGGCCAGTCCAACTCCACCTTGTGGAGTATTGGTGTCTGACTGCTTCATGGTGCAACTGGCAATCCTCCAAGGACCTGTCAGCTTTTTATTAGCCCCGACTCTTCAACTAGGGCTAACGTAATGTCTCCATTTTGAAGAGAGCAGTGAGGGGAGAGGGCAGAGAGAAACGAGGGCTGCCGGGAAGCTTTGAAGTGGATGAGATCTAAACCCGTGACCCTACACCATAGGGCCTTCCTCCCACCCACCTCCTCTAACCTAACTAAAAGTCTGTAAACTCGGTAAGTTTTCAGGGTTTCTCATTTTTTTTCTTTTTTTCTCTTCCTTGTTTAGTTCTGTGTGGGCTTTCAGAGTGGCAGGATATGGATGTTAGGGCAGTTGCAGGCTCCTCCTGCATAACGTGGCAGGTGAGAGACACGACACATGTCTCTGCCGACCACATCTGCGGGAAGTGCACCCAACCCCAGCTCCTCGAAAACCGAGTTAGGGAACTGGAGCTGGAGGAACTGTGGATCACCCAGGAGGCTAAGGGGGAAATTGAGAGGATATACAGGGAGGTGGTCACTCCCCAGACACAGGATAAGGACAGCTGGGTTACAGTCAGGGGGAGGAAAATGCATCAACAGACAGAGCAGGATCCCCTGTGGCCGTTCCCCTCGGCAATAGGTATACCGTTTTGAATACTGCTGGTGGTGACGACCTACCAGGGGAAAGCCATAGTTGTCAGGTCTCTGGCACTGAGGCTCAGAAGGGAAAGTGGGCGGGGGGGAAGAATGATTAGATTAGATTAGATTAGATTAGATTACTTACAGTGTGGAAACAGGCCCTTCGGCCCAACAAGTCCACACCGCCCCGCCAAAGCGCAACCCACCCATACCCCTACATTTACCCCTTACCCAACACTACGGGCAATTTAGTATGGCCAATTCACCTGACCTGCACATCTTTGGACTGTGGGAGGAAACCGGAGCACCCGGAGGAAACCCACGCAGACACGGGGAGAATGTGCAAACTCCACACAGTCAGTCGCCTGAGGCGGGAATTGAACCCGGGTCTCTGGCGCTGTGAGGCAGCAGTGCTAACCACTGTGCCAACATGCCGCCCACTAATAGAATAGAATAGCACTAGTGGTAGGGGACTCAATAGTTAGACAGATTTACAGGAGATTTTGTGGGCAGGAACGGGACTCCCGGGAGGTACGTTGCCTCCCTGGTGCCAGGGTCCAGGATGTTGCCGATCGGATTTACAGGATTCTGAAGGGGGGAGGGTGAGCAGCCAGAAATCATGGTACATATTGACACCAATGATAGAGCGAGGGAAGGGATTAAGGATCTGAAAAGTGACTACAGAGTGTTAGGTTGGAAGCTGAAGAGCAGAATGGGTAGAGTAGTGATCTCAGGTTTACTACCAGTGCCACGAGATAGTGAGGCGAGGAACAGTCAGCGAATGCAGCTTAACATGTGGCTGCGAGTTTGGTGCAGGAGGGAGGGCTTCAGATACCCTAGACCATTGGGATGCCTTCTGAGGAAGGTGGGACCTGTACATGAAGGACAGATTGCACCTGAATTGGAGGGGCACAAATGTCCTGGGAGGGCGATTTGTTCATGTGGTTTAGGAGGGTTTAAACTAGTTTGGCAGGGGGTTGGAAACCAGAGCTACATATCTGAGAGGGGGGAAGGTGTAGATAGGGCAGTGACAGGATGTAGTGAATCTATTGGGAAGGTTTTTCATGTGATGAAATAAACGGAATGGTTAAAGTGTGCCTGCGTTAACGTAAGGAGTGTCAGAAATAAGAGTGAGGAATTTAGAGCATAGATCAGTAGTTGGGACTATGATGTTGTGGCCATAACAGAGACGTGGGTTTCACAGGGGCAGGAATGGGTGCTAGATGTTCCAGGGTTTAGAACGTTTTAAAAATAACAGGGAGGTGGGAAAAAAGGTGTAGCATTGCTAATCAGAGTGCATCACAGCTACAGAAACGAAGGTTGTTGAGGAAGGTTTGTCCACTGAGTCAGTATGGGTGGGAGTTAGGAACAGCAAGGGAACAGCCACCTCATTGGGGGTTTTCTACAGACCCCCTAATAGCAGTAGGGAGATTGTTGTTATGGATGACTTCAACTTTCCTAATATTGATTGGAACCTCTTTAGTGCAGATGGTTTGGATGGAGCCATTTTTGTCAGGTGTGTTCAGGAGGGTGTCCTTACTCAGTGTGTAGACAGCCGAAGATGGGAAGAGGCCATTTTGGATTTGGTTCTCAGCAAAGAGCCGGGACAGGTGTCAGATCTCACGATGGGAGAACACTTTTGGTGACAGTGACCACAAGTGCCTCACATTTACCATAGCCTTAGAGAGGGAAAGAAGCAGTTACCAAGGGAAGATTAGATTAGAATAGATTAGATTCCTTATAGTGTGGAAACAGGCCCTTCAGCCCAACAAGTCCACACCAACCCACCGAAGAGTAACCCACCCAGATCCATTTCCCTCTGACTAATGCACCTAACACTGTGGGTAATTTAGCATGGCCAATTCACCTGACCTGCACATCTTTGGACTGTGGGAGGAAACCAGAGCACCCGGAGGAAACCCACGCAAACACGGGGAGAATGTGCAAACTCCACTCAGACGGTCGCCCGAGGCCGGAATCGAAGCTGGGACCCTGGTGCTGTGAGGCAGAAGTGCTAACCACTGAGCCACTGTGTCGCCCTAATAGGCGAAGATATTTAATTCAGGAAAATGAAATTATGACATTATCAGACAGGAGCTTGGAAGTACAGATTGGGAGCAAGATTGTTCCACAGAAAGGGCACAGCAGACATGTGGAGACTATTTAAGGAGCAATTGTTGCGAGTGATGCACAAATTTGTTCCTCTCAGACAGGGAAGGGGGGGTAAGATTAAGGAATCTTGGATGATGAGAACAGAGGAACTTCTCGTCAAAAGGAAGACGGCGGCTTATGTAAGGCTGAGGAAGCAAGGATCTAGTACAGCTTTAGAGGATTACAGGCTTGCTAGAAAGGAGCTCAGAAATGGACTGAGGAGAGCCAGGAGGGGGCACGAGAAAGGCTTGGCAGGAAGGATTAGGGAGAACCCAAAGGCATTTTACTCATACGTGAGGAATAAGAGAATGATGAGGGAGAAGGTAGGGCCGATCAAGGATAGCAGAGGGAACTCATGCGTGGAGTCTGAGCAGATAGGGGAAGCCCTAAATGAGTTTCTTGCTTTGGTTTTCACTTAGAAAAGGGACCTTGTTGTGAATTATAACTTTGAGGTGCTGGGAAATAAGGCTTGACCAGATTGAGATTGATGAAGTTGATGCGCTGGAAATTTTGGCAAAGATTAAGATTGATAAGTCCCCAGGGCCAGACCAGATTTATCCTAGGCTGCTCCGGGAAGTGAGAAAGGAGGTTGCTAAGTCACTGGCGAAGATCTTTGCCTCCTCACTCTCCACGGGAGTCGTACCAGAGGACTGGAGGGAGGGAAATATTGTTCCTCTTTTCAAGAAGGGTAATGGGGAAATCTCTGGTAATTACAGACCAGTCAGTCTTACATCTGTGGTCAGTAAAGTTGTGGAAAGAATTTTCAGGGATAGGATTTATGACTATTTGGAAAAGCATAGCGTGATTAAAGGCAGTCAGCATGGCTTTGTGAGGGACAGATCATGCCTCACAAATCTTATTGAGTTATTTGAGGAGGTGACAAGACAGGTCGGTGAAGGTCGAGCAGTGGATGTGGTGTACTTGAACTTCAGCAAGGCGTTTGATAAGGTTCCCCATGGTAGGCTCATTCATAAAGTCAGGATGTATGGGATACAGGAGATTTGGCTGTCTGGATTCAGAATTGGCTCACTGACAGAAGGCAGAGAGTGGTTGTAGATGGAAAGTATTCTGCCTGGAGGTCAGTGCTGAGTGGGGTCCCGCAGGGCTCTGTTCTTGGGCCTCTGCTCTTTTGTGGTTTTTATAAATGACTTGGATGAGGAGGTTGAGGGGTGGGTTAGTAAATTTGCAGATAACACAAAGGTTGGAAGTGTCGTCGATATAGAGGGCTACTGCAGGCTACAGTGCGACATAGACAGGATGCAGAGCTGGGCTGAGAAATGGCAGATGGTGTTCAACCTGGATAAATGCGAAGTGATGCATTTTAGAAAGCCAAACTCGAATGCTGAATATAGGATTAAAGACAGGATTCTTGGCAGTGTGGAGGAACAGAGGGATCTGGGTGTCCAAGTACATAGATCCCTCAAAGTTTCCACCCTCAAAGTTGGATAGGGTTATTAAGAAAGCATATGGTGTTTTGGCTTTCATTAACAGAGGGATCTAGTTTAAGAGCCGCGAGGTTTTGCTGCAGCTCTACAAGACCTTGGTGAGACCACACTTGGAATACTGTGTCCAAGTCTGGTTGCCCTACTATAGGAAAGATAGTGGCTTTGGAGAGGGTGCAAAGAAGGTTTACCAGGATGCTGCCTGGACTGGATGGCTTGCCTTATGAAGAAAGGTTGACTAAGCTTGGACTTTTCTTGCTGGAGAGAAGGAGGAAGAGAGGTGACCTGATCGAGGTATACAAGATAATGAGAGGCATGGATAGAGTCAATAGCCAGAGACTTTTCCCTGGGGCAGGATTGACTCGCACGAGGGGTCATAGTTTTAAGATATTAGGAGGAAGGTATAGAGGAGATGTCAGAGATACATCTCCTCTATACATCTCCTCTAAAGGAAATGTCTGTTCTTTACGCAGAGAGTTGTGAATGCATTGCCAGTGGTGGTGACGGAAGCAGGGACATCTCAACGACTGCTGGACATGCACATGGAGAGCAGTGAATTGAGGGGTGCGTAGGTTAAGTTATTTAATTTTAGATTAGGAATAATCCTCGGCATAACATCGTGGGCAGAAGGGCCTATTCTGTGCTGTACCTTTCTATGTTGTCTATGTCTTCCATGTCCAAAAGCAACCCAGGTACTTTACAGAGTGTTTGACACAAGAGAGACAGAGAGTGGAGGGGTTTCGGATGTGATCCAGCGATCTCGGGGGCCCCAGCAGTTGATGGCAGGTCTGCTAGTAGTACAGCAGTGGAAGCTGGGGAAAAGGCCAGAGCTATACAGGCAGGGACATCTCAGAGGGTTATCAGAATAGAATGCAGGAGGTTAGAAGGGAAGAGTGGTGACCTTGAGGGGATTCCAAAATAAAATTGAGATTTACTGAAATTAAGATTTTGCTTCCATTGAACAAGACAGATGTGGCTGGGGTCCACCATCTGCACAATGAGGCCCATCCAGCCTGAGCAAGGCCCTGCCGCTGATCCACAGCTACTCACCGCTCCTCCCCCGTAAGTGCGATCCCAGTTTCCAATCAGTGTACTGGCAATCAAGAGAGGAACCACATCAGGATTAGATGATCCAACTCCCTCCACAGCAAGCGCAATGTGTGCTAATGGCATAGCATCATCTCTCACAAGAATCTGAAACCAAAGAGAGTGACAATTCAACCTTGCACAACAGAGTGACTAACCCTTCAGCTAAAGCAGCTATAGCTGATGACTGGGGGGTGGAGGATCAATGCTGCCCAGAAGCTGCTGAGGCCCTTCTGTCTATATTCAAGGTCCTCATACAGACAGTACTAGATGACCCAGGGTCCCAGTGTGGATGAGGCAGCTGCAAAGGTGGCCATGTACAGTAAAGAAAGGAAAACCTCAACGACTGAAGATCAGCCACTTTCTCCCAAACACCAGTCTACGTTCCAGCTGCTCAATAATCAAGCTTTCACGCCCCCCAGTCTGTAATACTGATTAACCCACACTGCCACTACACCTCCAGTTTAATCCTTGGCTCTAGTCCTGTGGTTTGATTCAATCTCTTACACACTCAATTTATTCATTCAATGCCTTAACCTTCTCAATACCCCAGAACCAATCCCAGTTTCTCAGTCCCTCACCACTAACCAATCCCAGTTCCTCATCTTCCTCCCAGTGACCAATCCTCATCCTCCAATTTACTGCAAAGGTCTGGTTTAACCCTCCTTCCTGATTGGGTGCCTAGAGCCAGGTCCTCCTGGAGTCACATCTCCAATGACAGGTGCTTCCACTTTGTCGAGTCCTGCCCCTCAAACTGTACTCTCTTCTGACTGATATTTCAAATGACCGAAGTGTCCCCTTTCTTTAAGTCAGGTAAAATAGCACAGCATGAAGGCAGAGGCTGGGCTCTTTCAGTTCCAGGCTCAGTGTCAGTTAAGGCAGGTGCTGAAATATCTAACAGGCTGCTGCTCCTGTGGTTAGTGACCATACTAGACGAGGTCATACTGACCTGACTTCCTGTGAAGCGACATGGGGCCAGCATTGGGATCGTATCATTCTCGTATTTGAAGGAAACGCCACCAAAATGCTCACGGACCAGCCTCAGCACCTCATCATGCTGAACACCTGAGGAGACAAGCACAGACCTCACTGTCATTACCCAAAACACCAACCCTCAAACACAAACTCTTCACCTTACTATAATAATTAGAGAATTACGGGAAAGAAGGCCATTCAGCCTTGAGTCCATACTGGCCCTCCAGCAGAGCTATCCCAAATACCTACAGGAAGTTGGCCATTTGACCTCTCAAGCCTGCTCTGCCATTCAATAAGATCATCTGATTGTAACCTCAAATCCTACCTTCACCCAATAACCTGCCACAATCCCCAGTTCAACATGAATTTACCTAGCTCAGTCTTGAAAACATTCATGGACTCATCTCCTACCATCTTTTCAGGAAGAGAATTCCCAAGATTATGAGTCTCAGCAAAAAGTTTTGCCGTTCCTGTTTGAAATTGGGGACTCCTCATTTTTAAGTAGTGAACTCTAGCTCTAAATCTGTCCACAGGAGGAACACATCCCTTCCACATCCACCCTGTTGCTTCATCATCTTTCATACTTCAGAACCCCTGATAATAAATGCTTAACCTGCTCAACCTTTCCCCATATTATTCATCTGCTAAACCTTCTCTAAACTGCTTCCAACGCATTTACATCATTGCTTAAATAAGGAAATTAGCACTCAGATAAAGTGCCATGAATACGATGAAACATAACCTTTGCATTCAATACCCTTTGTGGTAAATGCTATGACATTTCTATGAAAATGCTAACATTATTAACATTCCTAATTTTTGCTTCATTTGCATACTAACCTTGTGAATATTGAACTATGACACCCAGATCCATCTGCAATCTCGCACAAGTTAGATCACGCTCATCTCTTCATTACAGAGTCATAGAGAGGTACAGCATGGAAACAGACCCTTCGGTCCAACCCATCCACGCCGACCAGATATCCCAAACCAATCTAGTCCCACCTGCCAGCACCCGGCCCATATCCCTCCAAACCCTTCCTATTCATAAACCCATCCAAATGCCTCTTAAATGTTGCAATTGTACCAGCCTCCACCACACCCTCTGGCAGCTCATTCCATACACGTACCACCCTCTGCTTGAAAAAGTTACCCTCTAGTTCTGGACTCCCCGACCCCAGGGAAAAGACTTTGTCTATTTATCCTATCCATACCCCTCGTAATTTTGTAAACCTCTATAAGGTCACCCCTCAGCCTCTGACGATCCAGGGAAAAACAGCCCCAGCCTGTTCAGCCTCTCCCTGTAGCTCAAATCCTCCAACCCTGGCAACATCCTTGTCAATCTTTTCTGAACCTTTCAAGTTTCACAACATCTTTCCGATAGGAAGGAGACCAGAATTGCACACAATATTCCAACAGTGGCCTAACCAATGTCCTGTACAGCCGCAACATGACCTCCCAACTCCTGTACTCAATACTCTGACCAATAAAGGAAAGCATACCAAACGCCTTCTTCACTATCCTATCTACCTGTGACTCCACTTTCAAGGAGCTATGAACCTGCACTCCAAGGTCTCTTTGTTCAGCAACATTCCCTAGGACCTTACCATTAAGTGTATAAGTTCTTCTGCCAAAATAGACAATTTCACAATTTTCCACATACTCCATTTGTCACATCTTTGCCCACTTAGTCTCACTTCTATTCTCTTTCTCCACAACAATGGAAGTTGTCTATTCCACTATTTATTCAAGACCTTCCCAAAGTTATTATTCAATCTGCTTCCACTGCCCTTTCAGGCAGCTGTTCAGGATCACACTGTAAAAAATACTGTCCCCCACTGGTTACTGACCCTCCTACCGTTAGAAAAGGTCTATTCTTTACTCCAATCAAAACCCATCATAATGCTGAATGCCTCAAGTTAATTAAGCCTTAACCTTTCTCCTGCCTTTCCAGTCATCCAAATAAACAAACCTTATTCCTCACTATTGTAATAGCCCTCCTCTGCACCAACTGCAAGACCTCAATATCCTTCCTAAAGTAATTCAAACTCCAGCTGAGTTTGGAGCTGATCATGTTCTCACCTCCTGAGGCAGCCACGACTATTCTCGGAGCTTTGTAATGATTGTTCATGAACTCTTCGAGGCTGTTGCGACTCAATGACCTTAACAGCAAAAAGAAAATTGATTAATCGTTAAGAAACAACATCTTGGTATTAGAACCTCAGTTTAGTAAAGGATTATGCTATTGGCATTGGAAGGCCAGTAGGTTCGTCCTCTGTTGCTGAAAGTCAATCGTTTCATCCTTAGGTCCTAAGGGGAGATATTTTCTAATCCAATCATTCAGAAATGTTACTACACACCTCTGGAACAAGTAGGACTTGAAACCAGGCCTTCTGGCTCAGATATTGTCACTGCATCTACAAGGACCTTCAGTTCCTTAAGAGAGCTTCCTATTTCCAACCATATTCAGCTGTTTCAAAAATGACCTTCCCTCCATCATAAGGTCAGAGGGAGGGATGTTCACTGATGAACACACCATGTTCAGCACCATTCACAACGCCAGGCTTGGGCTGACAAGTGGCAAGTTCTTTTTTATTCACTCAAAGGACATGGATGTTGCTGGCTGGTCAGCATTTACTGCCTGTCGCCTTGCCTTTGACTTGATTGATTTGTTAAGGCAGTCGTGAGTCAATCACACTGCTGCAGGTCTGAAGTTGCATGTGGGCCAGGAGAGGATGGCAGGTTTCATTTCCTGAAGGACATCAGTGAACTGGATACATTTTTCCAACAACCAGTAATGGTTTCATGGTTATCAGTCGACTCTTAATTCCTGATTCTCTTTTTTACTGAATTCAAATTCCATCATGTGCCATGGCAAAACTCAAACCCGGCTCCCGGGAACATGAGCTGAGTTTCTGGATTAATAGTCTAACGATAATACCACTAGGCCATCTCCTCCAAACTAACAGTTACCCCCACAAATGCCAAGCAATGACCATTTCTCATCGACATTCAGAGGCAGCACTATCAACGGCCTGAGAGTTACCAATGACCAGAAACTGAATTGGACCAGCCATATAAATACAGAGACTATCCTGCAGCAAGTAACTCATCTCCTATTTCCCCAAACCCTGTTCACCATGTACAAAGCACAAGTCAAGAGTGTGATGGAATACTCCCCACTTGCCTGAATGGGTGTAACCTCAACAACACTCAAGACGCTTGACACCATCCAGGACAAAGTAATCTGCTTGATTGGCACCACATCCACAAACATTCACTCCCTCCCCCACAGGCGTTCAGTGTTTGCAGGTGCATTGCAGCAACTCAAAGCTCCTTAGGTTTAGAAGGGGTAGCCTATCATTGAGAAGGACAAGGGCAGCAGATCCATGGGAATACTTCCCCAAATCATTCACCATTCTGGCTCGGAAATATATCCTCATTTCTTCACTGTCGCTGGGTTAAAATCCTGGAATTCCCTCCCTAACCGCTTTTTAAGAAAGGTGGGAGAGAGAAAGCAGGAAATTATAGACCAGTTAGTCTGACTTCAGTGATGGGAAAGATGCTGGAGTCTATTGTAAAGGATGAAATTACAACACATCTGGATAGTAGTAACAGGATAGCATGCATTTATGAAGGGGAAATCATGGTTGACTAATATTCTGGAATTTTTTGAGGATCTAACTCTGAAGATGGACGAGGGCGTTCCAATAGATGTAGTGTACCTGGACTTTCAGAAAGCTTTTGATAAAATCCCACATAGGAGGTTAGTCAGCAAAATTAGGGCGCATGGTATTGGGGGCAAAGTACTAACTTGGATTGAAAGTTGGTTGGCTGACAGGAAACAAAGTAGTGATAAACAGCTCCATTTCGGAATGGCAGGCAGTGACCAGTGGGGTACCACAGGGATCAGTGCTGGGACCGCAGCTTTTTACAATATATGTTAATGATATAGAAGGTGGTATTAGTAATAACATTAGCAAATTTGCTGATGATACTAAGCTGGGTGGAAGGGTGAAATGTGAGGAGGATGTTAGGAGATTACAGGGTGACCTGGACAGGTTAGGTGAGTGGTCAGATGCTTGGCAGATGCAGTTTAATGTGGATAAATGTATGGTTATCCACTTTGGTGGCAAGAACAGGAAGGCAGATTACTACCCAAATGGAATCAATTTAGGTAAAGGGGCAGTACAGAGAGATCTGGGTGTTCTTGTACACCAGTCAATGAAGGTAAGCATGCAGGTACAGCAGGTAGTGAAGGCGGCTAATAGCATGCTGGCCTTCATAACAAGAGAGATTGAGTATAGAAGCAAAGAGGTTCTTCTGCAGCTGTACAGGGCCCTGGTGAGACCACACCTGGAGTATTGTGTGCAGTTCTGGTCTCCAAATTTGAGGAAAGACATTCTGGCTATTGAGGGAGTGCAGCGCAGGTTCACGAGGTCAATTCCTGGAATGGCGGGACTACCTTATGCTGAAAGGCTGGAGCGACTAGGCTTGTATACCCTTGAGTTTAGAAGACTGAGAGGGGATCTGATTGAGACATATAAGATTATTAAAGGATTGGACACTCAGGAGGCAGGAAGCATGTTTCCGCTGATGGGTGAGTGCCGAACCAGAGAACACAGCTTAAAAATACGGAGTAGACCATTTAGGACAGAGATGAGGAGAAACTTCTTCACCCAGAGAGTGGTGGCTATGTGGAATGCTATGCCCCAGAGGGCAGTGGATGCCCAGTCTCTGGATTCACTTAAGAAAGAGTTGGATAGAGCTCTCAAGGATAGTGGAATCAAGGTTATGGAGATAAGGCAGGAACAGGATACTGATTAACGATGATCAGCCATGATCATATTGAATGGTGGTGCAGGCTCGAAGGGCAGAATGGCCTACTCCTGCACCTATTGTCTATTGCCTAACAGTATTATTGATTTACCGACAGCACATGGACTGCAGTGGTTCAAGGAGGTAGATCAAGGGCAGCTAACAAAAGGCCATAAATCAGCCAGTGACCCCCCCCCCCCTCACAAAGGAACAAGAACAAACTTACTTGACATTCTCAGTGGGCCCCACCACAGGGAAGGCTAGGGGTGTTCCCTGAAAGGCAGTGGCGTGAAGATAATCAAACACCACCTCATCCAGGTTGCTCTCCATCTCCTGCATCTCCCGTAGGATTAGCTTCCGTCCTTGTTCCAGCTCTGGTTCTGATAGTGAGCTGTTCTGTACCAGGTCACCAAGGATTTCCATAGCTGTTAAAGAAAAATGCATCAATTCAAACAGATGAGTGTGACCATTTTAACTAGCAGCATAGAATCAATGTAGCAGCAGTAGTAACTAGCAGAGTTTGACAATGCTAAACTATGGCAGTAACTAATTCTGCATTGTTTAACAGGGCTTTAACTAGCAGTTTAAGATTAGGCCATTCACAGCCAGCTAAACTGTTTCCTACATGTCACACTCATTCGTTCTTCACCACATCCTCATACCCACTCATTGTTAACATGCAAAGGTAGAGGAAGGGTTCCTATGGTAATCAAGACCCCCTCAACCTCAAGCTCGTCCATAATAAATTTATGAATATACATATATCAGCAAGTTTGCCATCAAAATCTTTCCATCCAATTGGTGTGAAGGCATTGCTCAGCTCCATTCCCTCGAATACCTTTTCACCAAGCATCTGATTTCAATACAGCCACTAACCCAGGACGCTGTGGATTCACTGAGAAGTGGGTTCAGCACAAACCAGGGTTCACAATGATCTAACTGGAATGTATAATGGGACAAAGGAATCCATGCCAAAAAGACATGTCAAAATGCTGAAGGATTCTCACAATAAATACAGGGAAAGGAACTGAGTAGCAGCTTCAAAGACTTCAGCATAGTCACAATGGGCCAAATCGATGTCTTCTGTGTTGCTAGGTTTGTATTTAATATTGCCCACCCCCTCAGGCTAAGGAAGTGGAGTTCATACAAATTCAAATCCTGCACCCCAATTTACAGACAAAAGCACCAAATAAACATTTGAATAATCTCCAAAAGTCCTGAAATGTTCAGTACCTTTTGGTAAATCCTTAGCCAATGATTTCATGTAGTAGGCAGTCTGCTCACGAGAAGTGTATGCATTCAGATGAGCCCCAAGGCTCTCCACCTCATTCTCCAAAACATGTTGCGGATGTTTCTTCGTTCCCTGGAAAACACAGTTTCACATTTCTCTACAATAATCAATTATTTCCAACCTTCCTCCCTCACCCAACAAACATGATTACTCATGATAAAAGCAAATTACTGCGGATGCTGGAATCTGAAACCAAAAGAGAAAAATGCTGGAAAATCTCAGCAGGTCTGGCAGCATCTGTAAGGAGAGAAAAGAGCTGACGTTTTGAGTCTAACTGACCCTTTGTCAAAGCTGACAAAGATTACTCATGTCCCAATTACCCATTCCCAAGTATGACACAAAATTCAAACTCTACACACTACTGTTAGCAACATATGATCAGAAAAATCACCTCAGTTTTGAGCTTCTCCCTCTGTGATTATTGTTATGGTCCAGTCGGAGAATGAACTGGTTTGTGTCTTTGTCCCACTCGTCCACTAGTTACAACAAAGTTTCCCCACCACATCATTGCCCTCTTGAACTGTCCTACGTGTCCATCTTCCTTCCCACCTACCCGCTCCGACCTATCACCATCAACCCCCACCGGCAACCACCTATCACCTTCCCAGTTACCATCCCTCCAGCCCCACAACCACCCCATTTATCTCTCAGCCCCCTTCCCCACCTTCCACAATATTTCAACTCTCCGGCTTCTTGGATACTGCTTGACCTGCTGTGGTTTTCCAGCGCCACACGTTTTGACAACAAAGTTTGAAATTGGTGATATTGACAATTAGATACATTAATACAGATATCATGAAATTATACTGTATCGGAAGGCATAAAAGTTGAGAACCAAAAAAGATGATCCCGATGGGAGTTATGTACAGGCCTCTTAGCATTCGTCAAGATGTGGGGAAAATAAATAGAAAAGGTATATAAGAAAGGCACTTACAATAATCACGGGAAACTTCAATATACAGGTGGACTGGGAAAGTCAGATTGGTAGTGGATCTCAAAAAAGGAATTTGTGGAATGTCTACAAGATGGTTTTAGGAGCTTGTGGTAGAAATCACTAGGGAACAGGCAGTTCTGGATTTCAAATGGACAATGAGGCAGACTAGATTAGGGAGCTGGAGTTGAAGGAACCCTCAGGAAGTAGTGACCATCGTATGATAGAATTTATCTTGCAGTTTGAGAGGGAATGAGATGTAATAGTATCACAATTGAAGAAAGGTAACTACAAGGACTTGAGAGAGGACCTGGCCAGAATTGTTGGGAGGCAGATTTTGAAAAGGTGCAGAAGTAAAAGGGTTATTGTTATGGGTGACTTTAACTTCCCTATTATTGAATGGAACCTCCTTAGTTCAAATAGTTTGGATGGAGCAGATTTTGTCAGGTGCGTTCAGGAAGAATTCCTGACTCAATATGTAGATAGGCCGACTAGAGGGGAGGCCGTATTGGATTTGATGCTTGGCAACGAACCAGGTCAGGTGTCAGATCTTGTTGTGGGAGAGCATTTCAGTGATAGTGATCACCACTCCCTGCCTTTTATTATACTCATGCAGAGGCAGAAGAGCAAAGTATTTAGTTTAGTGAGGGGGAACTACAATGCTATTAGGCAGGAACTGGGTCACCTCAATTGGAAACAGATGTTCTCAGGGAAATGCTCAACAGAAATGTGGAGGTTGTTGAGGCTGACAGTGCTGGATTGCTTTGTCTCACTGAGGCAAGGAAGGGAGGGGAGAGTGAAGAAACCTTGGGTGACAAGGGATGTGGAACATCTAGTCAAGAGGAAGAAGGAAGCTTAAGAATGAGGCGGCAAAGATCAGACATGGCTCTAGAGAGTTACAAGGTAGCCAGGAAGGAACTGAAGAATGGACTTAGGAGAGCTAGAAGTGGGCATGAGGAAGCTTTAGTGGGTAAGATTAAGGAAAACCCTAAAACATTCTACACTTATGTGAGGAACAAGAGGATGGCCAGAATGAGGGTAGTGCCCATCAGGCATAGTGGAATGAAATTGTGCCTGAACTCGGAGAAAGTAGGGGAGGTCCTTAATGAATACTTTGCTTCAGTATTCACGAGTGAGAGGGACCTTGATGTTCATGAGGACAGCATTAACCACGCTGATATGCTTGAATAGGTTGGTGTTAAGAAGGAGGATGTGCTGAAAATTTTGAAAAGCATAAGGATACTTAGTCCCCTGCTCCAGATGAGATATACGCAAAGTTAAAACAGGAAGTGAGGGAAGAGTTTGCTGTGCCTTTGGCAATGATCTCTGCATCCTCACTCTCCACTGGAGTAATGCCAGATGAGCGGGGGAGGGCAAATGTTATTCCCTTGTTCAAGACACGGAACAGGGATAATCCTGGGAATTAGAGACCAGTTAGTCTTAGGGGTGTGGTGGGTAAATTGTTCCAAGAGGATTCTACAAGACAGAATTTATGATTATTTGGGAAACCGTAGTTTGGTTACAGATAGTTGGCATGGCTTTGAGGAGGAGAAAGTGAGGTCTGCAGATGCTGGAGATCAAAGTTGAAACTTTATTGCTGGAACAGCACAGCAGGTCAGGCAGCATCCAGGGAACAGGAGATTCGACGTTTCGGGCACAGGCCCTTCTTCATGGCTTTGAGGACGGCAGCTCATGCCTCACAAGCCTTATTGAATTCTTTGAGGATCTGACAAAACACAGTGAAGAAAGTAGAGACATGGATGTGGTCAAGGCGTTTGATAAGGTTCCCCAAGGTAGGCTCATTCAGAAAATAAGGAGACATGGGATACAGGGAAATCTGACTGTCTGGGTACAGAATTGGCTGGCCCATAGATGACACAGGGTGGTAGCAGATGGAAAGTATTCAGCTTGGAGCTCAGTGACCAGTGATGTTCCGCACAGATCTGTTCTGGGGCCTCTGCTCTTTGCGATTTTTATAAATGACTTGGTTGAGAAAATGGAAGAATGGGTTATAAAGTTTGTCGATGACACAAAGGTTGGTGGAGCGGCAGATAGTGTGAAGGACTGTTGGAGGTTGCAACTGGACACGGACAGGATGCAGAACTGGGCTGACAAGTGGCGGATGGAGTTTAACCTGGAAAAGTATGAAGTGATTCATTTCAGAAGGTCAAATTTGAATACAGAATACAGGGTTAAAAGCAGGATTCCTGGCAAAGAACAATGTACAGCCCTCCAAGCCTGAGCTGATCCAAATCCACTGTCTAAACCTATTGTCACATTCCTAAGTATCTGTATCTCTCTGCTCCCCACCTACTCATGCATCTGTCCAGACACATCTTAAATGAATCTACCGTGCCTGCCTCTACTACCTCTGCTGGTAACATGTTCCAGCCACCTACTACCCTCTGTGTAAAGTACTTTCCGCATGTATCCCCCTTAAACCTTTCACCTCTCACCTTGAAAGCATGACCTCTTGTTACTGAATCCCTGACCCTGGGAAAAAGCTTATCTCTGTCCACCCTGTCTATACCCTTCATGATTTTGTAGACCTCAATCAGGACCCCCCTCAATCTCATTTTTTCTAATGAAAACAATCCTAACCTACTCAACCTCTCTTCATAGCTAGCACCTTCCATACCAGGCAATATCCTTGTAAACCTTCTCTGCACCCTTTCCAAAGCGTCCACATCCTTTTGGTAATACAGTATTCTAAATGCGGCCGAATCAAAGTCTTGTACAATTTTAACATGACCTGCCAGCTCTTCTACTCGATACCCTGTCCAATGAATGCAAGCATGCTATATGCCTTCTTGACCACTCTATCAATCTGTGCAGCAACCTTCAGGGCACAATGGACCTGAACTCTCAGATCTCTCTGCTCATCAACTTTTCCCAAGGCTCTTCCGTTTACTGTATAATTCGCTCTAGAATTAGACTTCTCAAAATGCATCACATCACATTTGCATGGATTGAACCCCATCTGCCACTTCTCCGCCCAACTCTCCAGTCTATCTATATTCTCCTGTATTCTTTGACAGTCCCGTATGCTTTCTGCTATTCCACCAATCTTCATGTCATCTGCAAACTTACGGATCAGACCAACAATGCCCTCTTCCAGATCATTTCTGTATATCACAAAGAACAGTGGCCCCAGCACTGACCCCTATGGAACACCACTGGTCACCTTTCTCCATTTCGAGAAACTCCCTTCAACTACTACTCTCTGTCTCCTGTTGCTCAACCAGTTCTTTATCCACCTGCTAGAACACCCTGCACACCATGTGACTTCACTTTCTCTATTAGTCTACCATGGGGAACCTTATCAAACGCCTTACTAAAGTCCATGTACATGACATCTACAGCCCTTCCTTCATCTATCAACTTAGTCACTTCCTCAAAGAACTCTATTAAGTTGGTATGACATGATCTCCCCTGACAAAACCATGCTGCCCGTCACTGATAAGCCCATTCTTTTTCAAATATAAATAGATTTTATCCTCAGTACTTTCTCCAGCAATTTTCCCACCAATGACATCAGGCTCATTGGTCTGTAGTTATCTGGAATATCCCTACTACCCTTCTTGTACAGGGGAACAACATTAGAAGCCCTTCAATCCTCCGGCACCTCATCTGTGTTTAAGAATGCTACATAGATATTTGCCAGAGCCCCAGCTATTTCCTCTCTTGCCTCCCTCAGTTACCTGGGATAGATTCCATCTGGTCCTGGGGATTTGTCCACCTTAATATCTTCCCTCCTTATGTGAATGTTATCCAGAGTAGACAAACTTCTATCTCTAATCTCAACATTCATCATGCCCCTCTCTTCAGTGAACACTGATGCAAAGTGATCACTGAGAATCTCACCCATTCTCTCAGGTTCGAAATACAACCTTCCTTCCTTATCCTTTAGTGGACCAACCCTTTCTCTAGTTATCCGCTTGCTTCTTATATATGAATAAAAGGCCTGGAATTCTCCTTCATTCTGCTCGCTAAAGTTATTTCATGACCCCTTTTAGCCTGCTTGATTCCTCGTTTAAGATTGGTCCTACTCTCCCAATATTCTTCCAAGGTCCATTCTGTTCTTAGCTGCCTGGACCTTATGTACCTTATTTTCCCAGTATAGAGGAACAGAGGGATCTTGGAGTCCATGTCCACAGATCCCTCAAAGTTGCCACCTAAGTTGATAGGGCTATTAAGAAGACGTATGGTGTGTTGGCTTTCATTAGCAGGGGAATTGAGTTTAAGAGCTGCGAGGTTACCCTGCAGTTCTATACAGCCCTTGTTCGACCACCCTTGGAATATTGCGTTCAGTTCTGGTCACCAGAAAGGTTGAGGAAGCCAGGGCTTTTCTCACTGAAGCGAAAGAGGATGAGAGGTGACTTGATAGAGGTATACAAGATGATGGTCATACCTGACAAATCTGTTATAATTCTTTGAGCAAATAATGAGCAAGTTAGACAAAGGAGAACCAGTGGATGTAATCTATTTGGATTTCTGAAAGGCCTCTGACAAGGTGCCTTCGACATGAGACTGCGAAATAAGATAACAGCCCATGAGCGCGGGGATGAAGGGCATTCATATGCAGAGTGGTTGTGGACTCAGAGTCTGTACTCGATGGAGTTTGGAAGGATGAAAGGCAGAATCTGATTGAGACTTACAAGACGCTGAGAGGCCTGGATAGAGTGGATGTGGAGATATTTCCCATGGTAAGAGATTAGAACCGGGGAGCACAGCCTCGGGGTGAGGGGATAAACCTTTAAAACAGAGGTGAGGAAGAATTTCTTCAACCAGAATCAGAGTCATATAGCATGGAAACAGGCCTATTGGCCCAACCTGGTTTCCTAAACTGAACCAGTCCCATTTGCCTTCGATTGACCCATATCCATCTCAGTAAAAACAAGGACTGCAGATGCTGGAAACCAGAGTCTAGATTAGAGTGGAGCTGGAAAAGCACAGCAGGTCAGGCAGCATCGACGTTTCGGGCAAAAGCCCTTCATCAGCTTTTGCCCGAAATGTTGATTTTCCTGCTCCTCGGATGCTGCCTGAATTGCTGTGCTTTTCCAGCACCACTCTAATCTAGAACCCACATCCACCTTCCGAATCATGTACCTGTCTAAATGTCTTTTAAAATGTTATAATTGTACCCACTTCTACCAGTTGTTTTGGCAGCTCCTTCCATACATGAACCACCTGTGTGGAAAAGGTTGCCCCTCAGATGCCTATTAAATTTTTCCCTTCTCACCATAAACCTATGCAATCTAGTTTTGGATCCCCTACACTGGGAAAAGACATTGGCTATTCATGCGATCTATTGCCACCAACAATAGATTTTATAAACCTCAATAAGATCACGCTTCAGCCTCCTACATCCAGGGAAAAAAGTCCCAGCCTATCCATATAACTGAAATTCCAGTCTCGATAAGACCCTTGTAAATCCTTTTTGCACTCTTTCCAGTTTAATAACATCCTTCCTATACCAGGGCAACCAGAACTGTGTAGTACTGACTGTGTGAAGCTCATTGCTGCAGAGGACTGTAGAATGCTCCTGATTGGTAACAGGATCAAGGGTTACAAGGACACAGCAGGAGAGTAGGGTTCAGAAACATATCAGCCCATGATCAAATGGTAGAGTAGATTCAATGGGCTGAATCGCCTAATTCTGCTCCTTTATCTTGTGGTCTACAG
Source organism: Chiloscyllium plagiosum (assembly GCF_037043375.1). NCBI lineage: Eukaryota > Metazoa > Chordata > Chondrichthyes > Orectolobiformes > Hemiscylliidae > Chiloscyllium > Chiloscyllium plagiosum. Next base: position 1,289,852 of record NW_028270152.1, read on the forward strand.
AACAATTAATGTACATAGCATCAGAAACATTCAGCTAGGTTCCTTATGTAACAAAGTAAAATATACTGACACACAGGGCATTGCAGATATTTCCGAATCATTCTGTTACGCGATGTTATGGCAAAATTCTAGAGGCGGTGGAACTTGAACCCAGGTCTCCTGGTTCAGTGCTAGGGGAATTACCACTGGGAGCCCATATCTATTTTTCTAATCCATTCGTTCAGAGATGTTATTACATACCTCTGAAGCAGGTGTGACTTCAACCCGGGTCTCAGTCCAGGGATAGGGACAATACCACTACACCACAAGAGTCCCTCAAAGTATCACCTAAATAGGGACACAAACTGTGGACTCTCAGATTGGAAATCTGGCGCTCTACCAACTATGGGCCATCCTGGCTCACCTGGGAGCCCATAGAAAGATCATGTGCATACACTGCACTCATTTCAACTCAACACCAACAGGACAGTCATTTGTTGGTTCATTTCTCAAAGCAATACCCTGACCAATCAGAGTCAACCTACGTGGTTTAAAACATTTTAAAAATCTACCAGTTCTGTGTGTGTCATCATTAATTGATAGATTCTCCATGGCAGCATCTCTACCAATCATAGAAACAAAAACTAGAAACAAGGGTCGGCCATTCTCTCACTTTTCCTAGTTTGCTGTCTCCCCCCCCCCCCCAACCCCCAAATAACCCTTAATATCTTTAAAATCACCCACCTGTGTTTTTTAAAATATACTCAGTGACTTGGCCTCCACAGCTTTTTGTAGCAGAGAACTGACCACCCTCCGAGTGAAGAAATACTTCCTCATGTCCATCCTAAGTGGCCTATCGCGTATTCTGAGACCGTGTCCCTGGTGCCTGGTCCCCATTCAGGGGAGACATTCCCTCTGCACCTCGTCTGTCCTGCCCTCATTTTTCTAAACTCTGACTGGCAAGTGGACTTTACATTCACTAATCAGAACTCTCCTCTCATACAACATAAATATTGGTTCCCCCTTAAAATGGCATTCTTGCAAATTAGTACAGAATCCCTACAGTACACAAACTGGCCATTCGGTCCATCAAGTCCATACTAATGGACCAAAGAGTATCCCACCCAGATCCACTCCTACCCTATCCCCATAACTTCACATTAACCATGGCTAACTCACTTAACCAGGACACTACGGGCAGTTTAGCATGGCCAATCCACCTAACCTGCACATCCTTGGACTGTGGAAGGAAACCAGAGGAAACCCACACAGACACTGGGAGTACGTACAAACACCACACAGACAGTCGCCCGAGGATAGAATTGAACCTGGGTCCCTGACACTGAGGCAGCAGTGCTAACCACTGGGCCACCTTGCCACCCAAATTGTCCTGATGAATACAAGATGAAAAACTCTTCATAACATGCCTTGCCATCAAAGCTCAACCCCGTTCCTCAGCTGCACAGCAGACACTAGGACCTCATACTCTACCTTCAAGACTACGTGCTCCAAGAAGTTTGAAACTCCGTTGTTTTTTTCATTCTCGTACCTGCTGCCAACATCGATCCACACACCGACCTGCACAGAGATAGGAACAGTGAGCTTAATGTCAGCTTCGTGGCTAAGATATTGCAGGGAAGGTGCACTGCGCTGCAGCTCACTGAATGAAGAAAAGTTTTGGCAGAATGAGCTGATTCAGAGCATTTGGCTAAGCAGGTAACTCAGCCAAGGATAGGGCACCCATCAAAACACAGGTCTTGCATGAAGTTAGCTGTGATGCCTTCAACAGTCAAATAGCTCAATGAGATCCACTATCCAAAATCACAAAGAACTGGCAGAGGGTCTGCCGTGTGTCTGGAAAATCTGGAGATGAAGAGTTGCAACTGGAATGACTGGGAACAATATATCGAGAATGAGCTGGTATCACACATGTATAATGAACTTTGGAGGCTAAAAGATTCAACTCTCACCCCCACTTGCAATGTCTTAGACCTGATTTGCTTTAGGAATCATCATTCTACACAAATTAAAGCAAAATGCTGTGGATGCTGGAAATCTGAAATCTTTGAAACTGAAATGGACATGAAACATTAAATCCACAGATGTTGCAGATCTGCTGAGTTTCTCCACCATTTTCTGACCTTATTTCAGATTTCCAGTGCCCAGGATGTGGGCATTAGGGGATATACCGGAACAGACAGTATTGAAGAAACGGATAGCAACAAAGCTTGCTCACAGTGCATGTCGGCTGATCAGATTCTTCTGTGGCCACGCGGAGCCCATTGTCCAGTGTTGACAGCTTTGTTTCGGGAATGTTGCTGACGGTTTGAGCGTAAGACACTGCACTCTGAAATCGCTTTGCTCTTAGCAGAGTTGGCTGCGTGGAGAGGGGGAGAGACAGAGCAATGAGCAAGGCAGCAATCAACAAAAACCCATAACCCCACCTCACTTAGCCCCTCACACTGCTCCGCTCCACCATCCGACACTCCCTCCCCTCCCCCTGTCCAACTCCATTCCCCCCCACTCTGCTCCCTCTCCCCCGCCCCGTTCTCCCCCCCGCCCTGCCCCGTTCTCCCCCCTCTGCCCCGTTCTCCCCCCCTCCCCCCTGCCCTGCCCCGTTCTCTCCCCTGCCCGGCCCCGTTCTCCCCCCCCGCCCCGTTCTCTCCCCTCACCCCCCCGCCCCGTTCTCCCCCCTACCCCTGCCCCGTTCTTCCCCCCTACCCCTGCCCCGTTCTCCCCCCCCTCCCCCCCCCCCGTTCTCTCCCCCTCCCCCTCTCTCCCCCCCGTTCTCTCCCCCTCCCCCTCTCTCCCCCCCCGTTCTCTCCCCCTCCCCCTCTCTCCCCGCCCCGTTCTCCCCCCTACCCCTTCCCCGTTCTCCCCCCCCGCCCCGTTCTCTCCCCCACTCCCCCGTTCTCTCCCCCTCTCCCCCGTTCTCTCCCCCGCCCCGTTCTCCCCCCTCCCTGCCCTCTTCTCTCCCCCTCCCCCCGCCCCCTTCTCTCCCCCCCCGCCCTCTCCCCCTCCCCCCCGCCCCT